>NC_053028.1:481350642-481571953 GCF_003073215.2 Triticum urartu
ACGGGGTTGATGGAGTCGTACTCGTCGTGATTCAAATCACCGATGACCAAGTGCCGAACGCACGGCACCTCCGCGTTCAACACACGTATAGCCCGGTGACGTCTCCCACGCCTTGATCCAGCAAGGAGAGAGGGAGAGGTTGAGGAAGACTCCATCCAGCAGCAGCACAACGGCGTGGTGGTGATGGAGGAGCGTGGCAATCCTGCAGGGCTTCGCCAAGCACCACAGAAGAGGAGGGAGAGAGAGATGCAGGGCTGCACCAACGAGAGATCGAATCACCTGTATCTTATGGGCAGCCCTAGGCCTCATATATATAGGGAAGGGGAGGGGCTGCGCCCCTTCTAGGGTTCCCACCCCTAGGGGGGGCGGCAGCCCTAGATGGGGATCAAGGGTGGCGGCCAAGAGGGGGAGAGGAGAGGGAGGCACACCAATATGGGCCCTAAGGCCCATATCCCCTAGGGTTTGCCCCCTTTCCACCTCTTAGGCGCATGGGCCTCAGTGGGGCTGGTGCCCTTGGCCCATGTAGGCCAAGGAACACTCCCTACAGCCCATGTGGCCCCCCCGGGGCAGGTGGCCCCACTTGGTGGACCCCCGGGACCCTCCCGGTGGTCCCGGTACGTTACCGATAAACCCCGAAACTCTTCCGGTAACCAAAACAGGACTTCCCATATATAAATCTTTACCTCCGGACCATTCCGAAACTCCTAGTGACGTCCGGGATCTCATCCGGGACTCCGAACAACATTCGGTAACCACATACAAACTTCCTTTACAACCCTAGCGTCATCGAACCTTAAGTGTGTAGACCCTATGGGTTCGGGAGACATGCAGACATGACCGAGACGTTCTCCGGTCAATAACCAACAGCGGGATTGGGTCTTGTCCATCACATCATTCTCCTAATGATGTGATCCCATTATCAATGACATCCAATGTCCATGGTCAGGAAACCGTAACCATCTATTGATCAACGAGCTAGTCAACTAGAGGCTTACTAGGGACATGGTGTTGTCTATGTATCCACACATGTATCTGAGTTTCCTATCAATACAATTATAGCATGGATAATAAACGATTATCATGAACAAGGAAATATAATAATAATCAATTTATTATTGCCTCTAGGGCGTATTTCCAACAATAGCCACCTTATACTGTGTGACGCTAGCAAATCTAGTGCTGGACTTACTCTGTTGACTTGTCCCCCAGTCCCCACTTTCTTTCCTTTTCAACCAATAGATGGGGTTTATATTGAGTTTGTACCGCGTTTCTCTTTATTTCCCTATTAGACCTAGAGACCAGTTGGATAGCCAGTCTCTGCTACTTTTCGCCCCCATTATTTCCTCTTTCGACCAATTCCTAGATTCAGATAACAAATCTTCCCCCACCCACCCCACCCCTTTCTTCCTTGTTTGAACCAAGTAGTACTAGATTCGAATGCATGAACTAGTTTTTACCTCTTAACAGTAAAAATTTAGGTGGCTTTCGAACAGCCGATCGATCCTACGAGGGGGCCAGGGAAATAGTAAAAGATACAAATGCATCAACGTCAGTAGCTCGGGAAGTAGAGCAAGGCCGGTTTCGAAGGAAGTTATACCTTAGGGTCGCCGGGATGTCGCTAGGTGGGCGGAGGGAGGCCAGATCAGCCCACACTATGGCAGCGAGGAAGAAGGGGTCGGAGGCCCTCCCTAGCCAGCGGTGCTTGGGAGAGAACGGCAAGGCACGCTGATCGGGACGCGCCGGCAGTGGGTAAGAGCTGTCGCCGAGGACAACCGTGTGAACGTTGCACCTTCTCACCTTCCCCGGCGGAGAAGATCCGGCTGGATCTGTGACCAGCGGTGAGCAGAGAGAGAGAGAGAGAGTGAGAGAGTGTGGCCACCGCTGTCGTGTTTAGATCTGGAGAGGACGAGACAGTGTGAAGAGAGCAACACTAGCAAGCAAGCGCGGAGGCTCCTGCCTATATATAGTGGAGTACTACTAGTTTTCTTTTGTCTACCAGAGCCGGCTTGACCTCGTCAATGACTGTCTTCATGCACGTGCCCCGGAGGCGTAGTTGTCCTCATTTTGATTTGAAGCATCGGATTATAACATGACAAGAAACCATAACCTCACTGCCCAAAGGAGACAACATGAATCCCGACGGACAAACTAGACGAGGATCAAAGCTCAAATTAAAGATAAACTCGTAGAAAATGGGTCCATTGATAGATGCCCTAATTAACATAGCCGGCTTGACATAGATGGCAGCCGAGTAGTCTTCGTGCATGTGGCCCCCATGACTAGTGCCTTGGAGGAACTTAGTTGTCGCTGTTTAACCCTCGCAGTGATCCGAAGCACATGACACCTACTTTTGCGAGATGACAAGGAACCTTTTTTTAGATTTCTCACCAGAACTACAGCCTGTACAACACAGTCTGCATGATATGTAGACGATAGCCAATCTAGGCATGTCTGCTGGAGTCTGGTCACATGCATGGACGATCTGATCTTTCGTGTCATGCAGGGATTGTCCAGGCACCAACGTCGAGGCCTCCACCAACATCTGTACAACACTTCTCTAGTACTATCACTCGTCTCTCTCTTCTATTAACTCACTCGACTTGCGGGGCCGGGGAGTATGCCTATGGTCTGTTCTGAATTGCGGTCCCACATGTGTGTGCAAACGCAATATGACGCGCATTCCAGACCGACCAACCATCTGGGGTGTGACGCGAATGCGACGGGCGTGCTGTACACTGTACTCCATAAATGTGTACCACCGTTTTCTTGAGGCTTTGCTCCATGGCGCAATCCATGGATACAAAATGAGTATACTTTACTATTTAAAAGTCGAGGGTGAGGCTTTTCCCGCACGGTAGGCGGGGCAGTTTCGTCTAGTCGGTTCGACAGAGATGTGAGAAGATGAGGGAGTAGGCTGCTGCAAACGTAGGGTTGTGTGATTTGCTAGCGAGTTATTGCTGGACAGGTGAGGCCTGGTGATTTGACTTGCCATTATCATTTTAACTACGGCGCTACGACTGGCGTGAGTCTCCTGATTCCTGACCACCTCCATACAGGTGCCTCTCCCAATGCTCCACCATGTAGAGGCTGGCTATTGCTTGAGAGCCAACTCCTCCACTTTTTCCTTGCCTCTTTCCCCCACATAGGCAAAAATGCCATGTAAAGCGAGCTTATAGCCCACTATTATACTTGATCCTACAGGTGCTAAGCCTGCCACATTGTGACGCCCCGATTCAATTGTACACTAATCATGCACGCAAATGTGTACGATCAAGATCAGGGACTCACGGGAAGATATCACCACACAACTCTAAAACATAAATAAGTCATACAAGCATCATAATACAAGCCAGGGGCCTCGAGGGCTCGAATACAAGTGCTCGATCATAGACGAGTCAGCGGAAGCAACAATATCTGAGTACAGACATAAGTTAAACAAGTTTGCCTTAAGAAGGCTAGCACAAACTGGGATACAAATCGAAAGAGGCGCAGGCCTCCTGCCTGGGATCCTCCTAAACTACTCCTGGTCGTCGTCAGCGGGCTGCACGTAGTAGTAGGCACCTCCCGAGTAGTAGTAGTCGTCATCAACGGTGGCGTCTGGCTCCTGGACTCCAACATCTGGTTGCAGCAATCGGATATAGGAAAGGGGAAAAGGGGGAGAAAAGCAACCGTGAGTACTCATCCAAAGTACTCGCAAGCAAGGAGCTACACTACATATGTATGCATTGGTATCAAATGGAATAAGGGGATCTTATGTGGACTGAACTGCAGAATGCTGGAATAAGAGGGGGGTAGCTAGTCCTTTCGAAGACTACGCTTCTCGTAACCTCCATCTTGCAGCAGGAGAAGAGAGTAGATGGTAAGTTCACCAAGTAGCATCGCATAGCATAATCCTAATCGATGATCCTCCCCTCGTCGCCCTGTGAGAGAGCGACCACCGGTTGTATCTGGCACTTGGAAGGGTGTGTTTTATTAAGTCTCCGGTTCTAGTTGTCATAAGGTCAAGGTATAACTCCAAGTCGTCCTGTTACCGAAGATCACGGCTATTCGAATAGATTAACTTCCCTGCAGGGGTGCACCACATAACCCAACACGCTCGATCCCATTTGGCTGGACACACTTTTCTGGGTCATGCCCGGCCTCGGAAGATCAACACGTCGCAACCCTACCTAGGCACAACAGAGAGGTCAGCACGCCGGTCTAAATCCTATGGCGCAGGGGTCTGGGGCCATCGCCCATTGCATAGCTGGACGTTGCGTACGCGGTCGGTGAGCAGACCTCGCCTCCCTTATACAAGAGTAGGCGTTCCAGTCCAACCCGGCGCCCGTCGCTCGGTCGCTGACGTCACGAAGGCTTCAGCTGATACCACGACGTCGAGTGCCCATAACTGTCCCCACGTAGATGGTTAGTGCATATAGGCCAGTAGCCAGACTTAGATCAAATACAAAGATCTCGTTAAGCGTGTTAAGTATCCACGAACGCCGACCAGGGCCAGGCCCACCTCTCTCCTAGGTGGCCTCCACCTGCCCTGTCGCTCCGCCACAAAGCAACAGTCGGGGGCCGTCGGGAACCCAGGCCGACCTCTACCGGGATGGAGCCACCTGCCCCTTCAGCCCCCATCTCCGAACAATACCACAGGTAATGTAACAGTGTAAAGTGTATAGTATATGCCCGTGATCACCTCCCGAAGTGATCACGGCCCAGTAGTATAGCATGGCAGACGGACACGAGTGTAGGGCCACTGATGGAACACTAGCATCCTATACTAAGCATTAGGATTGCAGGTAAAGATAACAACAGTAGTAGCAAGGACAGGCTATGCATCAGAATAGGATTAACGGAAAGCAGTAACATGCTACACTACTCTAATGCAAGCAGTAGAAAGAGAGTAGACGATATCTGGTGATCAAGTGGGGGGCATGCCTGGTTGCTCTGGCAAGAGAGAGGGGTCATCAACACCGTAGTCGTACTGAGTAGCAGCGGCGTCGGTCTCGGTGTCTAGCGGAAAGAAGTAACGGAGGGGGAACACAATAAATAACAGAGCAATCAAAGCATCACAAAGTATAACATGGAAAACGCGGTGCTAGAGGTGATCTAACGCAGGGATAGGTAATACCGGGAAAGGGGGGAACATCCGGCAAAGGATTCCCAGTGTTTCGTGTTTTCGGCAAACGGACCGGAGGTGGATTGTTGCATGTTCGCTATGCTAGGAACGTGTGGCGGACGAATGGAATGCGTATTCGGATTCGTCTCGTCGTTCTGAGCAACTTTCACATATAAAGTTTTTCGATCCAAACTACGGTTATTTTTCTACGATTTTCCGAAGTTATAAAAGTTTTCTAGAATTTCTGAAATTCTACTAAGCCTTAGAATCTGTTTATTGACTAGCCAATTTGTGAGGGCTATAACGGGTCATTCATAGCTCTAATAGGGATGATTCCTATAGATGATTTACTCCACTCCAAGAGTACTACCAATCCATGCCATCTGATGCCATGAACAGTGCACTTAGCTAGTCCAAATACAACCCCAAACTAGCTTAGTTACTAATCTATTCTTCAGTTTTCTCTGTTAACAGAAGATGCACTTTTGTCATTCTTGTAGCAATTAATCCATTCACCTAATGGACTTGTTCCAGTGAGATGAAACGGAGTTGGTCAAGTGTACAAACTATTCCCATCATTTTCATTTATTTTCGAAGTGATTTGCTATCTGTTTTGTTGATGCAAATAGGGCTAGTCCGTAAGCAGCAGTAGTACAAAGCTAGCTACTGCTACAGTAACATTCAGTTACTGTAGCAGCACTGCACTAGTAGCGGCAGGCAGCAAGCAGATGCAGCAGGCAGCAGCTCCCAGGCACGGCGGGCGAGCGGCTGGCCGGGGCGAGGCCGGGGGAAGGTGGGCATGGCGCGGGGCCCTTGCGGGAGCTGCGGGCGCGCGCATGGTGAGCGTGTCCAGGGGGCGTAGAGGGCGCGAGCAGGGGAGCGGTGACCTCGAGCTCGACAGGAGCTCGGGCACGGTCGGGCGACTGCCTCGGGCGAGTTCGAGTCCGAGCGTACTAGGCACGGCGAGATGCGCTGGAGGTGGCGTTGGCTAGCTAGGAGCTCAGGGAGTTCGACGCGTGGCACATGCGCGAACTTAGCATGCAGTGGCTGCGGCGGTGGCGCGAATAGCGGAGGCGAGCTTCGGCCATGGTGGTACGGGTAGCTAGGCGCGACGCAACAAGGGGAAAACAATGGGGAATGGGCTGGTGCTCACCGGGGGATCCGCAAGCAAGCGCGAGGCGGTTCGAGGAGGGCCAGAGCAGCATGATCGACGGTGAGGTGCGGCGGCTGTGATGGTGAAGAAGTTGATCATGGCATCGTCTTGAGGCCTCCAGGTGCGCACATAGTAGTTGACGAGGACGAGCGCGACGCGACGGAGCTCCTGGACACACCGGTGAGACGAGAGGCGGTCCGTGGCCACGAGATCGACGTGGCGACGATGACGACCTCGTCGGGTGCCTCTCCAGATCGGGGAGGAGAGCGAGGGGGGAGAAGGGGTAGTGGCTAGGGTTTGACCAGGGTCGAGGGAGAGGGGCGAAGGGGGTCTTGTAGTCGAGGGGGAGGCTTGGATGGCCGGCACCTGGCCGGGGTGCCATGGATGGCCTCCACGCCCTCCTGTGAACAGGAGGTGGGAGGAGGGCAGCTGGGCTAGGCCTCCCCAGCCACATGGGCCTAAGCGCCCGGTAGTTTAGGTTTTCTACTTTCTTTTATTTTTGTTTACTTTTTTCTTTCTATCTACTGTTTTGTGTTAAGTTAATCCACCAAATTGATCTTGTAAAATATGAAACTTGGCTCATAATTTGTATTGCAATTTTGGACACTGCCACAAAAGGTTTGGAGTTATTTTGAAAAGTTCAAAATCATGTTTAAAACTTAAATGGTTCATTAAGATGATGTCGGGCCACTTCATAAATTACTAGGGATTAACTGGTGAGCCAAATAATGTTGTTTTAATCATGACAATTAGTTAGCAAATACTTGTAACCCAATGAACATTTTTAATATACCCCTTTAAGAATTAATAATTTGACTTTATTTTAAATTTGAATTTGAATCGGGTTTGAATCAATGCGAGATAAACGACAGTAATCGTGGTGACATGGCATCATTAGTAGAGGGTTACTGTAGCTTAATTATCCGGACGTCACAATTCTCCTCCACTACAAGAAATCTCCTCCCGAGATTTAATAGGGGAGTAAGGGGGGAGAATAGGTTACAAAATTCTAACGATCTTCTTGCCCTTGGTTGCTCTTCTCGAAAAGGTCGATCCATTAGATTGATGTCTTCATTCCTATGCTTCAGTCATCATGATGAAGCCGGCATCCTTTCTTCGGGAACTCCATCGTACTTACGAAAGAATAAGGGGGTATTCTGGCAGAATGGACCTCTACAAGGTTTACTATGTGGTAGATAACATCGGGGAAGGTGGCGGAAAGTAACTCTCGAATTGAAACTTAAGAAAATATCAAGAATAAAGAGGTATCATGGGAAGTTTCAAGCGGGCAGGCAATCATTCGATGCCTGAAATAGTGTGTAAAAGGGGTTCGGCAACAGGGAATAATAATGCATTTGATACTAGAATAGATCTATAGGTAGGGGGCTCGTGAATTACATACGAGGCCAAGCGCGAGGAATAACTTTGGCAACAGGGTGTACAGGAGAGTCAGGTTTCGATCCTAGGACCTGTGGGTTATGGGCCCACCATGTGGTTAAAAGTAGAAAGGGGGCTGACATCTTGCACGGTCATGTAAGCAAGGCATGCCAGAGGATAGTCTGTCGGTTGTGTCGGCAACAACATCGGTACCAAGGGCGAGGGACGAAGAGAACCATTTTCCTACTCGTTGAATGAGGCGGTCCAATAGGCAAAGTTCTCGTCCATCGGTGGCTATCGGAATGTCATCAACAATGGTAACAGGGTCATGCTGACAGAATTGTACACCGAGGTGTTTACATAAGCAGGAGAACATTACTGCTTAGATCATATAGATCACAAGAAACGTTAAACCAACCAATGGAAAGGAAAATACGATTATCAGATTAAACTGAACAATGGAAAGGAAAATGTGTTTAAACACATACTTCAAGGGTATATTCTTCCCAAGGACAAGCAGAGCATGATATCCATGACATGATATAACATAGAATACCGTTTAGGTAATGGGAGAGGAATTTTATGACATTACCCATACAATGATGTTTGGATAATTGAGCAAGAAGCATTCAACATTGGGCTCCAATGTTCTTGTTGAAAATCGGAGTACCATAGGCATGCTTCGAGATAGCATTGACAGGGCCTTCAAGCAAAGGTCAGACCTTGGATACACAAAGGATCCATCAGGAATAACTTGTAGAATAAGTCTGGATAACCTTACTGAAAGGAATCTATAATAATAGGGCCTCCGGCCAGGTGTGCTACGCATGACATCACCTTATCGGTTTAAAGGCCAATGTTATAACTCTTGGGAATATGTCCCAACCATCATATCTGATCGAGATCTAGTTCCGATGGGTGTGAGGATACCTCAGACTCGGGATGAGAAGAAGAGGTGCAACACATTGACGGGATGGCATTGCAAGATTCTCGGGAAATGAACTATGAAGGCAAGTCCCGAATCATGAGTTCACCATTTAACCAAGGAGAGGATGAAGGGGTGGCTGGTGAACTCAGCGACAATTCATTGAGATTTACAAATGATGGATCTCCACAATTAGGTGAACAAGGGGATGACAATTGTCAGATAAAATGATACAATGGGGTATGCTCGAGGAAACATACCCATTTAAACATTGGTTGAAAGGTGCACCCGAAATATGGGCTGGGTTGCACGAACAATGTTAGAATGGTGACTTAATGAACAAAAGAATTAGAATGAAACTATCGATCATTCACTTCAAAGCAATAGGGTTGCTAGAAGTTTTGAATTCACACCTCAAAGTTCAATTGCCGGTATTCCGATTAGAATCAACACGGGGACCAAGAATGAACGGAGATGGAAAGAAGTAATACTATAACAAGAATCCTTAAGAGGTGGGGCATTCCCATGACATTCTTGACATAACAGATGGTAATACTCCAAGGTAGAACACATCATAAGCTGGATGGCAAGGAACCCAAGGTATAACACAAATTGTGAACCAGTTTTGTGTTGCGGAAATGCAAGGATGTTGTCGATGTTAACACAATCATCAAGGGGGAAAGGATGATATCTCTCATCATGGATTCGATTGATATCCTGGAAAAGCTCAGAATGTTGTTGATGATCACGACACATTTGTCGAGAGAGTTCATGAAGATGTAATCGATCGGCGACGACATCAAGTCAAAGGAATGATGAGGCGAAAGGTTATCGGAACCAAGGGTATGACACAAACTCGAAATCAAGCTTGTTGTTCAAGGCAAAATGATATGATGAGGAAAATCAACATAAGCTTAGCTCGTCATCGAAAATTGTGCTCCGGGAAGAAAGGACCAGGTAGCACAGTTAAAATTTACCATGATAATGATATGGCCAATCAGGCTAGGAATGACTTGAAGGATTAAACTCATAAGCATCAGAAATTACTTAAGAGTTATTGAATCGGAGTATGGACTCGATTCACTATTTGGTGTTCTTGGTTGACGACAACCCAGAACCCAGGAAAAATTGGAATCAGTGAGAAATAATACTTGAAGAAGAACTCATAAGAAGTAAGATGGTTCTGTGATATTATCGAGATACCACAGGGTAATAATCGAAGGTAGATCATAATAGAGCTTGCAGAGGTATATTGATCTGCAAAAGACAAGTGCTTAAACTTGTCCGAGAAATGGAATCAAGGAGAAAATATGGTCGGAACCATGATTGCAAAGGATCAATTCACAGATACCAAATATGGTCGGAAAATAGTTATTATTACCAGAAGCTTCCATGATAGGAGAAGATTCCATGATAGGATATACATCGTGTCCATGGGCATGAAAACAAAGGTTCAAGGTCGACTCCCACTTCCTCAATGCATAACCTTCCATTCACCTCTCACTTTCGCAGAAGTTGTAGTGTTGAAATTTTATCTAGCAAAATACCAGAAGAGTATGACTCGTGAAAACTTTCGAGTTCACACATATTAGGGAAGGCATAGGTTCAACCCGTCAGGGTATCTTGGAAACATATTCCACAACTTCAATAGTAAATACCACCAGCTCGAAAACAGAGCATGGTTGAGAAAACAGAGGATACAATTTACCCAAGGCTTTATATATCCGTGGAAAGGCTCACAAGGTTATTTGAATATGAAGGACACTATCGAATAATAATCCAATAAAGGATTTGACGGTCCATAGCGGAGTTGATGTGAGCATCGGCACACAACCAGCTGAAGAAAGGATGCAAGGGCATCAGATTATAGAACATCTGATTGATTCGATGCTTAGATATCAAAGGAATTATGATTTCCAAATCGAAGGATTAGAAGCAGACGCTCTGATCAAGGGTGGATAAGTTCAATTGACCTAAGGATACAATTGACGGCAAATAGATTGGTCGAGAACAAGCTCATGTTCAAAATGACGTCTGAGCCGGACAGATAATTTAAAAGGATTAACTGACGATTGCATGCATTCGCACTCATGTTGAATCAATAGGATCAAAATGACGATGTCTAAGGATACTAACGAATATTGCCAGACATATGGAAAGCATCCATAATGCAAGCAGACAAGTATTGCAGAGCAATAAGCTACTGAGGAATTTTGGAGGATCGAATAGTATTTCGAAGACAATTGTGAAACACATGAACAACTGGGGAGGAGCGGATACTCGATAAGGGTGAGAAATTATCCGTAGGGGTATTCAGGTGGCAAGGAACTATAAGGTAGTAGGCACAAAATATTCTTGGAGCAATAGAGGGGATTTCAGGGTATCTTGTTATAACAAGATCAACTGGGAATAAAAGTAAGAACGGCAAGCATATGTATTTATCCATAGGGATATTTCGGTGGTAGGGAATTACAAAAGCAACAGGCTCAAAGTCTCGAGAGAACATCAGAGAGTATCTTCGAAATCCTTCGGTGGACCAAGTAATCATCTGGAGTAAGGGGCTCTCCGGGTGGAAGTAGTTACGAGAACCTAGAGTCGGCGTTAGTAAAATCATTTAACCCGAATAGAGGAAAGATTAGAGTCCCAGAGTATAGGTCCAGGAATAAAAGACCCTAATACCACCCAAATGGCAACGTGGGCCCGTAAGACACACAACCATGTTAGTAAAAAGTTTTGCAATGTCTAGACTCGACTTCGGCCAAGGAGTGTGGAAGGGGGGGTTCCTACAGGCAGTCGGCTCTGATACCAACTTGTGACGCCCCGATTCAATCGTACACTAATCATGCACGCAAATGTGTACGATCAAGATCAGGGACTCACGAGAAGATATCACCACACAACTCTAAAACATAAATAAGTCATACAAGCATCATAATACAAGCCAGGGGCCTCGAGGGCTCGAATACAAGTGCTCGATCATAGACGAGTCAGCGGAAGCAACAATATCTGAGTACAGACATAAGTTAAACAAGTTTGCCTTAAGAAGGCTAGCACAAACTGGGATACATATCGAAAGAGGCGCAGGCCTCCTGCCTGGGATCCTCCTAAACTACTCCTGGTCATCGTCAGCGGGCTGCACGTAGTAGTAGGCACCTCCCTAGTAGTAGTACTCGTCATCAACGGTGGCGTCTGGCTCCTGGACTCCAACGTCTGGTTGCAGCACTCGGATATAGAAAAGGGGAAAAGGGGGAGAAAAGCAACCGTGAGTACTCATCCAAAGTACTCGCAAGCAAGGAGCTACACTACATATGTATGCATTGGTATCAAATGGAATAAGGGTATCATATGTGGACTGAACTGCAGAATGCCGGAATAAGAGGGGGATAGCTAGTCCTTTCGAAGACTACGCTTCTGGTAACCTCCATCTTGCAGCAGGAGAAGAGAGTAGATGGTAAGTTCACCAAGTAGCATCGCATAGCATAATCCTAACCGATGATCCTCCCCTCGTCGCCCTGTGAGAGAGCGACCACCGGTTGTATCTGGCACTTGGAAGGGTGTGTTTTATTAAGTATCTGGTTCTAGTTGTCATAAGGTCAAGGTACAACTCCAAGTCGTCCTGTTACCGAAGATCACGGCTATTCGAATAGATTAACTTCCCTGCAGGGGTGCACCACATAACCCAACACGCTCGATCCCATTTGGCCGGACACACTTTTCTGGGTCATGCCCGGCCTCGGAAGATCAACACGTCGCAGCCCTACCTAGGCACAACAGAGAGGTCAACACGCCGGTCTAAATCCTATGGCGCAGGGGTCTGGGCCCATCGCCCATTGCACACTTGCACGTTGTGTACGTGGCCGGTGAGCAGACCTAGCCTCCCTTATACAAGAGTAGGCATTCCAGTCCAACCCGGCGCGCGCCGCTCGGTTGCTGACGTCACGAAGGCTTCGGCTGATACCACAACGTCTAGTGCCCATAACTGTCCCCGCGTAGATGGTTAGTGCGTATAGGCCAGTAGCCAGACTCAGATCAAATACCAAGATCTCATTAAGCGTGTTAAGTATCCGCGAACGCCGACCAGGGCCAGGCCCACCTCTCTCCTAGGTGGCCTCCACCTGCCCTGTCGCTCCGCCACAAAGCAACAGTCGGGGGCCGTCGAGAACCCAGGCCCACCTCTATCGGGATGGAGCCACCTGCCCCTTCAGCCCCCATCTCCGAACAGTACCACAGGTAATGTAACAGTGTAAAGTATATAGTATATGCCCATGATCACCTCCCTAAGTGATCACGACCCAGTAGTATAGCATGGAAGACGGACACGAGTGTAGGGCCACTGATGGAACACTAGCATCCTATACTAAGCATTAGGATTGCAGGTAAAGATAACAACAGTAGTAGCAAGGACAGGCTATGCATCAGAATAGGATTAACGGAAAGCAGTAACATGCAACACTACTCTAATGCAAGCAGTAGAAAGAGAGTAGACGATATCTGGTGATCAAGTGGGGGCATGCCTGGTTGCTCTGGCAAGAGAGAGGGGTCGTCAACACTGTAGTCGTACTGAGTAGCAGCGGCGTTGGTCTCGGTGTCTAGCGGAAAGAAGTAACAGAGGTGATCTAACGCAGGGATAGGTAATACCGGGAAAGGGGGGGGGGACATCCGACAAAGGATTCCCAGTGTTGCGTGTTTTCGGACAAATGGACTGGAGATGAATTGTTGCATGTTCGCTATGCTAGGAACGTGTGGCGGACGAATGGAATGCGTATTCGGATTCGTCTCGTCGTTATGAGCAACTTTCATATATAAAGTTTTTCGATCCAAACTACGGTTATTTTTCTACGATTTTCCGAAGTTATAAAAGTTTTCTAGAATTTCTGAAATTCTACTAAGTCTTAGAATCTGTTTATTGACTAGCCAATTTGTGAGGGCTATAATGGGTTATTCATAGCTCTAATGGGGATGATTCCTATAGATGATTTACTCCACTCCAAGAGTACTACCAATCCATGCCATCTAATGCCATGAACAGTGCACTTAGCTAGTCCAAATACAGCCCCAAACTAGCTTAGTTAGTAATCTGTTCTTCAGTTTTCTCTGATAACAGAAGATGCACTTTTGTCATTTTTGTAGCAATTAATCCATTCACCTAATGGACTTGTTCCAGTGAAATGAAACGGAGTTGATCAAGTGTACAAACTATTCCCATCATTTTTATTTATTTTCGAAGTGATTTGCTATCTGTTTTGTTGATGCAAAAAGGGCTAGTCAGTAAGCAGCAGCAGTACAAAGCTAGCTACTGCTACAGTAAGTGAATGTTACTGTAGCAGCGCTGCACTAGTAGCGGCAGGCAGCGAGCAGATGCAGCAGGCAACAGCTCCCAGGCACGGCGGGCAAGCGGCTGGCCGGGGCGAGGCCGAGGGAAGGTGGGCGCGGTGCGGGGCCCTTGCAGGAGCTGCGGGCACGCGCGTGGTGAGCGTGTCCAGGGGGCGTAGAGGGCGTGAGCAGGGGAGCGGTGACCGCGAGCTCGACAGGAGCTCGGGCACGGTCGAGCGACGGCCTCGGGCGAGCTCGAGTCCGAGCGTACCGGGCACGGCAAGATGCGCTGGAGGTGGCGTTGGCTAGCTAGGAGCTGAGGGAGTTCGACGCGCGGCACATGCGCGAACTTAGCGTGCAGTGGTTGCGGCGGCGGCGCGAATAGCGGAGGCGAGCTTCGGCCATGGTGGTACGGGTAGCTAGGCGCGACGCAACAAGGGGAAAACAATGGGGAACGGGCTGGTGCTCACCGGGGGATCCGCAAGCAAGCGCGAGGGGGTTCGAGGAGGGCCAGAGCAGCAGGATCGACGGCGAGGTGCGGCGGCTGTGACGGTGAAGAAGTTGATCATGGCATCGTCTTGAGGCCTCCAGGTGCGCACGTAGTAGTTGACGAGGACGAGCGCGACGCGACGGAGCTCCTGGACACACCAGTGAGACGAGAGGCGGTCGGTGGCCGCGAGATCAACGCGGCGACGATGACGACCGCGTCGGGTGCCTCTCCAGATCGGGGAGGAGAGCGAGGGGGGAGAAAGGGTAGTGGCTAGGGTTTGACCGGGGTCGAGGGAGAGGGGCGAAGGTGGTCTTGTAGTCGAGGGGGAGGCATGGATGGCCGGCACCTGCCCGGGGCGCCATGGATGGCCTCCACGCCCTCCTGTGAACAGGAGGTGGGAGGAGGGCAGCTGGGCTAGGCCTCCCCAGCCACATGGGCCTAAGCGCCCAGTAGTTTAGGTTTTCTACTTTCTTTTATTTTTGTTTACTGTTTTTCTTTCTATCTACCGTTTTGTGTTAAGTTAATCCACCAAATTGATCTTGTAAAATATGAAACTTGGCTCATAATTTGTATTGCAATTTTGGACACTGCCACAAAAGGTTTGGAGTTATTTTGAGAAGTTCAAAATCATGTTTAAAACTTAAATGGTTCATTAAGATGATGTCGGGCCACTTCATAAATTACTAGGGATTAACTGGTGAGCCAAATAATGTTGTTTTAATCATGAAAATTAGTTAGCGAATACTTGTAACCCAATGAACATTTTTAATTTACCCCTTTAAGAATTAATAATTTGACTTTATTTTAAATTTGAATTTGAATCGGGTTTGAATCAATGCGAGATAAACGACAGTAATCATGGTGACATGGCATCATTAGTAGAGGGTTACTGTAGCTTAATTATCCGGACGTCACACACATAGGCGTAAAGTCTGATGTGGCAAGTTAATTAAGAAAAGAGAGACTAGTTTGGTGACCCCAGGAAGAAACGATGCTAAGCGTGTGTACCTAGATGAAGCAAACTTAGCAACAAAAAACTAAGCACCTATGCATCGGGGACTTGAGTTGCTAAGCCATTTAATGCCCATAGCACCTCATCTAAGCACCATTTCGTTGGAAGAGGTCACTCCTTAGCAAATGCAATAAATACTACGAAGAAAGTGATAGAGAGAATTAAACAAAAAATACTCTTATAGCCAACCTTATAGCTAACCTTGTTGTATGAATGACTAAGTGATGACTATGTATGAGATGCCAACATCAGATAGCCTAACGCACCATGTTAAATCTCCAAGGGCACGACCGCGCGAGCGAGGCGACGGTCGTGGTAGGCGCGACCATGATACAGGCTGCTGGCAGCCCTTGGATCTGAGATCGAACGATCGCATGCTAAGTTGCTGAAAATTTGCAGAATAACCCTCCAGGATAGGATATTCACCCATAGGTCTAGAATCACGCCATGCAACCGTTCGATCTCAGATCCAAGGGCTCTCGGAAGCCCGTATCATGGGAGAATGGAAAGCTTCGTATCACCTGTAATTTTCCCGACGCTTGACATGACATCGAAAGCCATTTAATTTGGTATCGAGTAGACATGACATCTAATTGGGCCCCCATAGTACTGTGCATGAATCCATTTATCCACCAGGAAAGCCACTACCCTGTCGTTCGCACGCGCCCCCACTCGGCATTTTTACAATCGATAAACCGCTCCTAGTCGTCCCGTCCTTTCACATTATGGCAGTTCCACTAATCCTAACCCTCCTGCCAAATCCATGGCGTCCCAAATCTCCATGATCGGCGGTGAGTACAAGGTTAGAACCATCACCGGCAATGAGTTCAACATCATCTACACCCGTTCTTCCACAACGGTGAAAGAATGCCTTGCTCGCTTCAAACGCATGTTCGAAAACTCAAATGATGAGTGGGTCGCTAGGCTAGATGTTGAGTACACCACAGTCCTGGGAAGCAAGAAGAATGTAAAGGAGGCAAAGAAGAAGAAGCCCGCCGTGATCCAGGTTTGCGTGCATGACTTATGCTTGGTGTACCACATATGCCATGCTGACGTTGAGTGCGAGGAATTTAAGAAGTTCCTGAAGGGCGGCCGAGTCAAATTTGTTACTGTAGACTTTAGGAATGAAAAGGAAATCCTGGGTCGGATAGGCCTCGTTGTAGGCGACCCCTTCAACCTCCAGAAGGAAGGGCTGGTGCCCTCCCGTGATCATCCTTCAATGCTGACCCTGGCAGGAGCCATGGTTCATCCTTCGTACGGTAAACTAAAGAAACCTCCGCACACGTTTCATCGTGCATGGCAGTGGAATGTACTAGATATAGACCACATCCACTACGCTGCAATGGATGGCTACCTTTGTTTCAATATCTACAACGGTTGGATGAAGAGCAAGAGCCAAGTGTGCGGTTCAAGCAAAGAAGTATCTCCCAAGAGGAAGAGGGACAAGGATGAAGTCGAGGACGTGGATGAGGACTCCGAGAAGGTGGCAGTGTCGTTGCTCATGGTGGTTCTAATGCAGTGTCTACCGGATTAGTTGCTTAATTTAATTTCTGGTGTGCTTAGTTTTATTTGAGGGGTGTGTTGTGCTGAGCCCCCAGCAGAACTATGTTATGTTTCTTCTCATTACTTTAACTCTTCAATACGTACATACTAGTATTTCTTACAGTTCATCTTTTAGTTGGTATCGTACTACGACTACCACTCGTTTCTTCACATTATATATGTACAATATATATAGCCAACATCATATAGCCAGCAGTTTAGTTGTCAAAGAATTTCAGGGGGCTTAGTTTTGTCAAAGAATTTCAGGGTGCTTAGTTTTATTTGATGGGTGTGTGTGCTGGACACCATTATTGTGACTCAAATCTCTTTTGCCATGTTATAATGACATAAATACTGATGGACCAACATGCCAGCTCTCCCTCTACCTCACTACAGTAAAATAAAGTGTGGGGCCTACTTGATCCCAACATCGTTCTTATTTTCCTGTAAAATTGTTCGCTTGGTTACTCTTGACAAGCGGGGCCACACTTATCATTGCGAGAATCGGCTTATTTTTGTCATGTAACATGGTCAACGGGTTTGACGTGAAAATCATAATGTCTAATGGTATTTTTGAGCAAACATCTAACTTAACGATGGCATTTTTGAGATATCTAATTGCATTTTTGAGCAGGAATCTCACGGATCGATGGCATTTTTGAGTAGTTGTAACTTCTAATGGCAAAACTAAGTAGTGATACACAAACTAGTGGCATAAATAATAAGAACCCAAGAATTAAATAGGTATGCTAATTTCTTTAATATAATTTAGCACCCCATTTAAGCACGTACTAGCTTTTTTAATAGTACTATATGCATAATTTGGCGACGAGCGCTCTCTATATGTACCACCTTTTTTCTTTAATTTCATCTTGTTAGTTTTGCTCCATGGCGCAATCCATCGATCCTACTACTATAGAAAAATATATATCTTTTAAAAGGCTAGAGGGCGGGGCAGTCTAGCTATGTCAGTTTCAAGAGAGGCGAGGGCCTTTGTGATTTGACGGCTCATTACTGCTGGCAGGTAGGGCCTTGTGATTTGAATGCTCGTATAAATGTGCTGACGACCTGAGGAGGAGCAAAGAACCGTGTGGTATACTCAAGTTTTCCACTGGAGTACGACGGAGGAGCACGAAACACGGCAGCCCAGTGCCATATCTCTACTCTGTACTCTTATTATATATTACTAGCAAGAGACATTGTTCTATTGGCGATAAAGAATGATCTAATTTTCTAGTCATCTCATTTTTAGCATTGTTCTATTCATGCCTCGCAGAGAACGTGACACGTGCGACGAAACACCGAAGCAAAAGAAGAAACACAGGAGCAAAAGATGAATGAAGATTATCACCCTAAAAAAGGAAGATGCACACACAAGTCTGGGGCGCTGCTCTCATTACATGAAGGGTTGCTGGCCGCGGAGTCGTAACTACTTCTCCATCGCCTCCACGACCTCCATCTCCTTGCGCGTCTCCTCCGCCATCTTCTTCATTCTGTCCATGACGCGGGATTTCTCGACGTGAGCCTTCATCATCTGTTCCACGACCGCATTACGTACCTTGACAACAACCGAGTGCTTGATGCGGAGCTTCGCCAACTCCTCCTTCTGTTCCATGACGAGGGCCTTTAGCATCTTCATCGAGGAACTACTATTCGCATGCAGCTTCTTCCAGCCGGCGTTCTCCTCCTTCAGCAGGTCGAGCTCGTGGCAGAGCTTCGTCTTGTCCTCCTGAAGTTGCAGGATTTCCCCGGTCGCCTTCTTCTCTGAGGAAATTCTCTTCTTCAGCAGCATCACCAAGCCGACGGTCAACTCCCCCTGCTCACTGAGCTCAGCGGGCATGTCGTCAAGGCTCTCCTTCAGCAGCTCCACCAAGCCGTGGATGAACTCCTTCTGCTTATTGAGGTGCTTATTGAGCTGATCGGGCATGCCTTGAGGGATAATGACTCCAGCGCCGTCAGCTCGGCATGTTTGCCTCCGCAGCTAGGGCGCTCCTGGGAGCCATCGCCTGCCCATGAGAGATCGTTCGAGGTCTCTGCATGGCGGCGAGCCCTCTCTTTTTTTCTGCGGCCTTGGTTGCCGCTCCCTTGTTACGAGTAGTTCTCGACCTAGAGCTCTACACACCGGCCATGCCAAGGACGGACGAAGAAGGAGGACTTATGAGGAAGAAGGTAGAGTAATTTTTGGTTAGGTAGTTCCCCTTTTTATAACCTAAGTACTAGCACTAGTACTAAAACCTGCATAGTGGGAACACGTTTAGGTTTGGTACATACTGGTAGGTGTGAGCAGGCTTGCACTTAATTGTAGCATTAGTACTTTGGAATGTGATGGGAACAAGGTAAAGATTAATTGATGGTTTTGGTTTCGAGGCCCGAAACGACTCCCGATGATTTTAGTGGAACATAAATTTCAAGTACTCCCGATGAGTTTAGTAGAACATAAATTGTTTAACATAAAAATATATCATTAAAAAATAGAATATTTGAAGTTTGTAATGCTATATTTTTCGTAATGTATGCCTCTTATTAAGTTTGTCAAATTAACGACCTAGGTACACGTGCAAGACTTGTAAACTGAGATAGAGGGAGTACTACACTGTTCAAATGCGGTTGCACAAGTTAGTGATGTAACTGGTCGTACATGTCTGACCAAGCCGATGCATATCCCTTCGGTGAGACGAGGGTGCGACCGACCGTCTGTTGGTGCGACCGACCGTAAAGTACTTACGCGATGGAGACTTCTGGTTGTGGCTTCGGTTGATTGTCACGACCAAGCATTCTAAAACTAGTGATAAATCAATTACCATATTTTTTCAAACGACCAAGTATTTTTTACAGGAAAACAATACATATAGATGGAATGATTGTCAAGGTTGCAAACCGACATAGCGTTGCAAGTTCATTGCAGCAACAACCGACTAGGTCACTGCATCACTGGCGGGGAAGGAGTGCAGCTCACCTCGCCTACGATGCATGCCCAGCGGCGCCGCCGCAACCGGGCCCGTGATTTGGCTTCTCCTACCGCCCATTTGAACAGTTGCACCGGCTGCTCATGCCATTACACAGGCATGCACGTTCTTTCCTCCGCAGTTGACTCCGTGAATATGATCTCTGCCATTAGCCCTAGCTCGAAATCAATGCGATGCTGCCAGATGCTGACATCCCTCAGCATCTCTCCCCTGAGATCGACTTGCGCCTCCGCCTTGTGCTGCGCCAGGTGCAACTCCTTGGAACTTCTCTCCAATTGATGTGACGCTTCCTCGATCCGATTTTCCCTTGTTGCCCACCACCTGAAACGCAGCCCTGGCATGTCCTCCGATGCCACCGATCTGTGATTCCAGAGCAATGGATCCCCTCTAAAACACATGTGGGTTTTGCTCAAAGGCGGCAGTGCTGCGGGCCGCAGCAAGAGGGCAGCCCACGAGATCCTAGGATCTAAGGTATTATCCATGGCGGGATCCTCCATGGCGGGATCCGATGGGCGAGGCGGGCAGGAGAGCGTAGGTGCTGGGAGATCCCTATGAGTCTAAGATAAAGATAGTACTACTCCACTCTGTCCATATTTAAATACAAAGGCCACCAACAGTAGCCCTGGCAAAAATTGATCACGCTGCGTGCGTCTTGGTTTATTGGCCCCCTTTTTTGTGCCAATTTTTATGACATGCATAAATATTATGTTACTTAAAAATATGGTCAAAAATTGGCACAAAATATGAAGGAGACCAATGGAAGTACTGGCACCCCATGATTTAACTACTCGCATGCGCACAGTGGAGTAGTAATGTCTTTCTTCCGCCCTCACGTCCACTCAATTTGCATGCGCTGTATTAATTAACCATCAATGAAATGAAGGACTTTACACGCGTCAAATTATCACATGGGGTGAATCTTCGTATGCATCGCGCCATGTACCCGCGTGTGTGCGCGAGGGAATGAGTGCGTGCGTGGCGTGCGTGCACATCTTCGCTTCGTGCATGTACCGCCAGTGTGGCTCAGAGAGGACGAGTACATTCTTCTGGAAGCAGCAACACATCATTGTGATCAATCCACACAAGGAGGTCGCGACAACGCCTCCACATGTGCCACATAGCTTCATGAACTGTAAGAGAGACACTGTGTAGCGTGCCATTGGAATTCTAATTTACATGTTTGCACATACTCGAAGTACTAGTAAGGTACACGTGCATTGCACGCATCAGATTTGGCAACCAAATTATGAATAAATACCACACTATAGCATGTAAGCTCTGAGTCATATATGCCTGATGTAGACCTTCGTTTAATTCTTATAGTTCATATAATTCAAAATAAATTAGTTTTTATGAAAAAGCTATGGCATCTTTGATCCGTAGGATTTCCAAAACGTGGGAATAGGAAAAACATGGGACTAGAATGGAATGTCGCCTTGAATCCTACATGATTGTATGAGTGTTTGATTGTGCATAAAAAAATGCAGGATTCTTTCAAAGTGGTTTGAGTGGATGGGTTGTTTCCTATGAAATCTAGTGCAAATGAATCCTATGGAAAAATTTATATGGTTTACAATCCTACGAATCAAACAACCAAGATAGGAAAAATTCCTAAGGATTAGAATCCTCCAAAATTCCTTTGAGAATACTTTGAATCAAAGAAGCCCCTAATCTATTTAATGATTCATGGAATTCTGCATTGTAAAGCATA
Organism: Triticum urartu; assembly: GCF_003073215.2. Classification (NCBI taxonomy): domain Eukaryota; kingdom Viridiplantae; phylum Streptophyta; class Magnoliopsida; order Poales; family Poaceae; genus Triticum; species Triticum urartu. The sequence continues at coordinate 481,372,236 of NC_053028.1, forward strand.
AAGTAAAAAACAAATAATGGAAATTCAACTAGAAAAAAAGTTTGGGCAGTTATGATACGGGAGATTCTAGAACAAAGGAGAAACACTTATATTTTGAGGTTTGTGCATTATGCTTAAGTTCAACCATGGAGTTTGCTAGATTGTACATGTGGCAAAATCCGGTGGGGGATAGAAGATGGTGCGAGGGGCCAAGTGGAGGGAGACTATGAAGGAGTGTACAAGTGCGGGATTGATATTTGAAGAGAGGGGACGAGAACGTGCGCTGTTGCGCGCAGTGGCGGAGCCATGAAAAATAAATGAACCAGGGGCCAAGCATTGCTAATCCTTACGAGGAGGGCTAATTCATCAACTTAAACCATTTTACCAGCAATTGTCTAATGATCACATTCATATTAGCCTCAATATATAGTGATGTTAGGGGGGCAGGGCCCTTGCTGCCCCTGTCTTCGCCACTGTGCGCGCGTCTGAGAGATGAAGCGGAGGCATGGATGATGAGAGGGGGACATTGGATATATAATTAATGTGGGTGTATTAGCTATGTAATCCTATATAGAGAGGTATAGATTGATTGATGTGGACGTGGAAAAGAGGGTGAGACCTCACTAGATATATAGATTGATCGGTTTGTATGGAAAACTGTGAAAGACCTAGCTATATACACACACACATAGAGGGACATCGATCGTTGCGCATGCACGTGAGAGATAAAGAATGCCCGATATGATGGGGAGGGGGAGGTGTGTGTGCATGCATGCATGGGAGACCAACCTGAAGAAAAAGATTGCATGTGTGCGATGGGTAATGCCGACTGGTACTGTGTGTGCATGCATGCACGAGAGAAAGTTAATGGTACAATTATAAAGAGAAGATGACTGTGTGGGTGTAAGAGACTAGGTGACGTCATAATCAGTGTAAAGCAGAATTCAAATATTTGAATAAGAGATCATGATGTTTGAAACCCATGTATGCATGAATATAACTGAGATATGTGTGGTGTGGTTTGAAAACGAGCATGTTGTACTGTATACACATTGAACAAGGTCAGACTTATTTGTATTTGAGATATCGATGGGAGACATCGTTTGGCCACATTGCATCCGTGCATGGACACACTATTCTAATTGGAGACGATGGGTGGCTTTCGCATCACATATCTATATCTATACCCCTATATATATTATATTTTATATCTTTTATATAGTGTGCGGATAACTTTAACTTTGAAAGATGGTCGTTGGATGAGGCCAATCCGATGGTGCAGAGATGGCAAATTTGAGCACAACTGGCCGTTGGATATCATCTAGATTCCATCAGATTTTGCCACATGTACAATCTAGAAGACTCCATGGTTGAACTTAAGCATATTGCACAAACCTCAAAACACAAGCACTTCTTCTTTGTTCTAGAATCTTCCGTATCAGAATTGCCCAAATGTTTTTCTACATGATTTTGCCATTATTTGTTTTTACTTTATGCCTTACAACACACAATTCCATGAATCTTAAAATAGATTAGCTTTCTTATAAAAACTAGATGATTTTGAATGAAATGAACTACAAGAATTAAGCGAACATCTACATCATGCATATATGACTCAAAGCTTACATGTTATAATGTGGTATTTATTCATAATTTGGTTGCCAAATCTCATGCGCTCAATGCACGTGTACCTTACTAGTCTAAATGGTGTTTGTGTGTGTGTTGTGCTTGTTAAACACATTGTACGTAGTATATCATACATGGTTTAGATTCTGAACATCTAGCTAGAGCATACATATACTATGATTTAAATTCAACATAAAATCTATACATATATTTGAATTTGAGATCGTATGTACATGTAGTTCGTATTTATATAGGAATTTACTTTTCCTATATTCATGGGGAAAACTTTGTTTTTAACACTCTAGTTTTTGTCAACTTTGCTTATGCCACTCTAGAATTTGACATCTCACTTTTGCCACTCTTAGATTTTGAAAATATTTAGATGGTTGTATAACTAACCTGAGTACAATCGCATTCAAACAGGGAAAATATACTCAAATTTAGTCCATATGCTAGACAACACACATTTTTTTATTGTTGAGGGAAGTGCAAATTGTTTTGGTACTGTACGTGTTATGTTTGTTGTCCTGATTATTTTTAGTTTTTTTGTTGTATTTGAATGCATTTCTAGTAATATAGTAAAACGGGACATAGCTCTCTCTAGTGATGAGGTGCGAATTGTATTTTTTGGGTACACGTTAAGCTTGTTCTCCCGAAATTTCAAGCCGCGCCTTGTTATGCCGAAATTTCAAGCTAGCGTCTCTGTCTATCGTGCTGCGAAACTCCTGCCTCTTTAACCCGCGCCTTGTTACCCCGAAATATTTAAGATATATCTTTGTCTCGTTGTGCTCCGATAAGTCCCTCCATCTCAACCCGTGCCTTGCTATTCCAAAATTACAACGCGCGTGAAAACTCCCACCTCCTATGAAATCCCGACACAGGAAATGCCTGTGATACCCCTGACCTGAAAGAACCGCCTAGCTCAAATAGGTGGGGGTACTTTCGTAACTTACCCCACATTTCAGACAAGCGCGTCCCTAAGCCATGGTTCCCCACTCCCATCCCATCCGCCCACCCATTCGTACACCAAGGCCGCGAAAACCCGCAAACCCCACACCCTCCTTCGTCCGCCACCTAGCCGGAGCCTCTTCCCCGACGACGTCGTCCACAGCAACACCTCGACGTCCCTCATCCACCGTACTGGATGAGGATCCATCGTCGATCTCGTCATCCCACCGGTTTAGCCACCCCGTCCTCCACCTCCAAGGAGCTGCCCTGACGTTCCCCTCGTCTTTCGCGCCACCTCCATTCCCACACCGCCGTCTTCACCTGCGCCACCGGAAGAGCATCATCATCACCGTTTCCTCGGATGAAGCTGAGGCCTAATCGACGCCACCAAAGAGGTTGTACACTAATCGCCGCATTTTCTTCTTGATTCAATCTCATGGTGCTGTCGGCGCTCGGTCCCAAGCCGACACAGCGTGGCTCCATCCACGACGGCGTCGCCGGCCACTTCCTCCACGGCGTCGCTCCCTCAGTGGCGACGTCCACATCAGTAGGAGCTGCTGCTGCTTTAGCTCTCGCTCGCGCTGCTGCTCTGCTCTTGCTCTCGGTCCCCTGCTTGGTCTGCTCTTGCCCTTGCTCTTGCTAGTGCTGTTGCTCTCACTCTTGCTCTTGCTTGCGATGCTGCTCCGATTAGCTACACTTCAGTTGACTGAATCGACTTTCGGGTCAGTCGATTTTCAGAGGGTGGGGGGCTCACCGGAGTTAAGGAAGAACCAGCCACAGCGGGGAGGGGGGCTCGCCGGAGAGGTACCCTAGTATCTATCTTAGGGTTCAAGGTGGGGCGGTGGTTGTCGGCGGTGGTGGGGCAGTGGCGTGGGGATCGCCAGAGAAAAAGCTTGGCAGGGGGGAGGGCTAGAGGGATGGTTGGGGTGGCGGCGGACCGGCGGTGGGGAGTGGTTTCGGGGCGGGCGGGGCAATGCACCGCCGGCCACGGGCGGCGGGGCAGCTATTTGGCCGGTGGTGGCTGGCGGCTCAGGGTAGCCTCACCTGATGGTGCTACACAACTAGCTGCCCCGGCTCTCGCACGTGCTGCTACTACTGCTACTGCTTTTCTGCTACTAGTGCGTTCAGTTTCGACAGAAAAATTCAGTTTCGACAGTTAAGTTCAGTTTCGACAGTTAAATTCACTTTCGATAGTTAAGTTCATAGATGAGCGGCTGATGTATTTTACATCTAGCACTTTGTGGTTATGTATTTTACGTCATCTATTGGAGATGCTATTAGAATTCCACTCAGGTTAACGTTCTCTTTTGTCCCGCTTCAGCCTCGGCGTCGTACAACTCACCGGAGTTGCTCCAACGACGAAACCCTCCATCACCGCGGAGCAGTACCCCGGGCTCCATCTCTATACGCCTAAGATCTTCTTCCCCTCCTCCGACAGCCAAGTCAGCCGGATCATCCTCACCGACTAACCCAATCACGCTGAGCTCGACATGGCTTCGCCAAAGAGGTTGTACACTTGTTGCATCTCTTTTTTATTCTACATGTTATATATATATTGTCCACTAAGCACACGTAGTAACGTTAAAAAGATCAAGAAGAGGTGTCTAGAGGGGGGTGAATAGACTCTTAACAAGAAAAAATTGTAGTTTTTTATTTTCTTCAAGTTAAGGTGGAGTTTTAGCACAAGTTTAAACATTCACAATACATATCAAGCAAGCATGACAAGAGTATATGAGCAGCGGAAAGTAAAGCATGCAATTTGCAAGAATGTAAAGAGATGGGATTGGAGTGTGCAAACGCAACTAGAGACACGGAGATTTTTGGCGTGGTTCCAATAGGTGGTGCTATCGTACATCCACGTTGATGGAGACTTCAACCCACGAAGGGTAACGGTTGCACGAGTCCATGGAGGGCTCCACCCACGAAGGGTCCACGAAGAAGCAACCTTGTCTATCCCACCATGGCCATCACCCACGAAGGACTTGCTTCACTAGGGTAGATCTTCACGAAGTAGGCGATCTCCTTGCCTGTACAAACTTCTTGGTTGAACTCCACAATCTTGACGGAGGCTCCCAAGTGACACGTAACCAATCTAGGAGACACCACTCTCCAAAGGTAATAGATGGTGTGTTGATGATGAACTCCTTGCACTTGTGGTTCAAATGATAGTCTCCCCAACACTCAACTCTCTCTCACAGATTTGGATTTGGTGGAAAGATGATTTGAGTGGAAAGCAAGTTGGAGAAGGCTAGAGATCAAGATTTATGTGGTTGGAGTGGATTATCTTGACCTCAACACATGAGTAGGTGGTTCTCTCTCAGAAAATGTATGCTGGAAGTGTAGGCATGTTCTGATGGCTCTCCTCACGAATGAAGAGTGGGTGGAGGGGTATTTATAGCCTCCACACAAAATCTAACCATTACACACAAATCACCAAACTCGTTGGGACCGAATCAGAAAACTCAGTCGGACCGATTTGGTTCATAATGTGACCGTTAGGTATTTCGGTGGGACCGATATGATCAACTCAGTGGGACTGATGTGCTAGGGTTAGGGTAAAACCTCATCTTGGTTTGAATGATTACGCAAACTCGGTGGGACTGATTTTGGTAATAAGCTAACCAGAGAGTTGGTCAGGCAAACTCGGTGGGACCGATTGCATATCTCAGTGAGACCGAAATTATTGCAATAGGCGACAGAGAGTTCGCAAGCCCATCTCGGTGAGACCGAATGGATTAGGGTTTGTGGCAGTGAGTATGTCAAGAGAACTCGGTGGTGCCGGATAGAAAGTTTTGATGGGGCCGAGTTTGACTTTTTGGTTTGGGACATATGTGGATATGGGAAAGTGGTTGAGGGTTTTGGAGCATATCACTAAGCATTTTGAGCAAGCAAGCCATTAAACAACACCTCATCCCCTTTTAATAGTATTGGCTTTCCTATGGACTCAATGTGATCTTGGATCACTAAAAGTAAAATGCAGAGTCTTGAGCTTTTGAGCTTGAGCCAATCCTTTGTCCTTAGCATCTTGAAAGGGTTCCATATCCTCTTGTCCACGCCACTCCATCTGTTGAACTTATCTAAATATAGTAGATGAAAACATTAGTCCAACAAAAGATATGTTGACATTAATTGCCAAAACAACCCAGGGAGCACTTGTGCTTTCAATCTCCCCCTTTTTGGTAATTGATGACAACATACATCAAAGCTTTAGACAAAGATATATAAGATAACAAGTAAAGCTTTGGAAAGACATGTAACATGCATAGTGTCGGTGTCAAAACCGGCAGATCTCGGGTAGGGGGTTCCGAACTGTGCGTCTAAGGCAGATGGTAACAGGAGGCAGGGGACACGATGTTTTACCCAGGTTCGGGCCCTCTTGATGGAGGTAAAACCCTACGTCTTGCTTGATTAATATTGATGATATGGGTAGTATAAGAGTTGATCTACCACGAGATCAGAGAGGCTAAACCCTAGAAGCTAGCCTATGGTATGATTTTTGTTGTCCTACGGACTAAAACCCTCCGGTTTATATAGACACCGGAGGGGGCTAGGGTTACACAAGGTCGGTTACAAAGGAGGAGATATACATATCCGTATTGCCTGAGCTTGCCTTCCACGCCAAGTAGAGTCCCATCCGGACACGAGATGAAGTCTTCAATCTTGTATCTTCATAGTCCAACAGTCCGGCCAAAGGATATAATCCGGCTGTCCGGAGACCCCCTAATCCAGGACTCCCTCAGTAGCCCCCGAACCAGGCTTTAATGACGATGAGTCCGGCGCGCAGTGTTGTCTTCGGCATTGCAAGGCGGGTTCTTCTCCAATTTTCAAGTGTTCGTAATTAGTGTCCAGCCCCATAAATGTTGAACCTCTTAGCTTCTGTGCCCAATAAGGGCTTTCTCCCACGCATCGAATGAATACGAGGCGCCAGAGCATTTTTACATTCGCCCCCCTAGCCAAATAAATAAATTGTCTATTAAAGGGATGGGGATTCTTAGATCCGATCCATACCATCCTCCCCCAGCGAGAATCCATCAGAGCGCATTTTGGAAGGATCCATTCTAGCATGGACGACCTCCGCGGCTCCTTCTCCTGCCCCCGTAGTCCTAAGCCCGGTGATTGGGAGAGGTGTTCAGTCCCGCACAGTCGATTAGTCGAACTGCAGACTAAGGGATTTCTCCCTCCGGCGTATATGGTGCCCGTTCGAGCCGGGCTTGCCACCTACAATGGCGGGGAGCAAGCAGAGAGCTTTCCCTATCCCTCCATGGGGGAACGGGTCTGCCTTGTTCCTTATTTACTAAGGGGACTCGGATTTCCAATTCATCCGTTCCTCCGTGGGCTCCTGGAGTTCTACGGCCTCCAATTACACAATCTCACCCCTGCCTCCATTCTACATATCGCCAGCTATGTTGCTCTCTGCGAGTTGTTCCTGGACTGCGAGGCTCACTTCGAGCTGTGGAAAAGGCTATTTTGCCTCGTCCCTTGCATACAGAGGAGATCACTTTATCAAGTGGGCGGAGCCGAAATATGGCGCATCGCCGATACCGGATACCTGTCCGGTACCCCGAAGAAGTCGTCCGAAGACTGGCCTTCAGAATGGTTTTGTATGGAGGACGTTCCCCTTCCGGACCCTGTTCGGCGGGGTCTTCCTGAGTTCAAGAATGCTCCTCTGAAGAAGCGCCGAAGTTGGCGCCCACGGAGCCCCCAGGCGGAAGACAACAGAGAAGTCCTCTATCTGATGAACCAGATCAAAGCACCGGCTCAATCAGGATTGACAATAATCGAAGTTATGTCAATTTGCGTAATGCGGGGAGTGCAAACACTTCAATACCATGGGCACCCCTTGTGGTGTTATAACGGGGCGGATGACGCCACCCGCTGCGGGCGTAAGGGTCCGGACAATGCTGCCGCTTTAGCAAAAATTCTGTCCGAATTGTTCAAGGGTGAGGAAGAGGAGTTCACCCGCATCAAGCCACAGGATGGATTCTCCATGTACAATCCTCCAAGCTAGGTAAGTTATATCTCCCTGCTCCCATTTTCCCCGCATTCTTTGTCGTAAGTATTCGCCTTGCCACTTCACGGCAGGAACTATGAAAAGCCATAAAGGAGGTCAGCAGCCCTTCTCCATAACCAGGAGGACCCTGACCAGGCCCTTGACTCCGGACTTGAAAAAGATTCGGTTATATTCGTGGAGCTGATAGACCGACAGTTCTATCAGTTAAGCTGCGACGATGCCATGGTGGCCATTATGGCCGACTATCCCGGACTGCTCCCTACATCGCAAGTAAGAAAAACCAAAAATCCCAACTCCAAAACTAGGATCCCCTTTTAGGCACTTCACCCACCATATACACATGGCATATTTTATAGGGAAGGCATTTGGGACGCCCTGCCGAACCCGCAGCAACTCGCCAACAAGAGGCACCGAGGCCGGGCAGGCCAAAAAGGAAGGCGGTCAGGACGGAGATGCCAGCGCAAAGGTATAAGAAAAACCCCGCTCCGTGGTTGTCGTCTTTCTCAAAATGTAATGACGCCCGCGTTTCTTTAACAGAAAAAATGCTCGCCGGAATATGTCCGGCGATGTTGCCAATCACGCTTCCACCAGTCGAGCGCCAGGACCGGACATGGAGGCAGAAGCCGATATGGGGCACGCACGATAATCCCCCTACAGAGGATGCGGATAGATTACCCGCTACAAACTCAGAAGTGGAAAGCGCCATGAATCATAGGCGCCGCCGGGTCGTACTCCGTGACGCTTGTTTCTCACCAGAGGCGTTTGACGCCTTCAATTCTGGAGAGGCGTACCTCCGTGCTGCTCAAGATGGTCTAGCCAGAGACACAGATCAGTATGTAAAGGATGTACGGGTGAGTAAATATGACGATTTATATGTATCAGTAGCCCCTGAGACTTGAAATAGTTAGCAGAACTGATTTAAGGATCATCTTTATTGTGAAGGTTCTTACAGAGAAGAATACTAGGCTGTCACAAGAGCTGGAGGAATGCAAGACCCAACTGCGGGCTGCTGTGGCCGCATTGCAGGAACCAAAAAAGTCACCTGCTGGTAACATTTACTTTAAAGAATGATGGTTACTGTATAACATGCGGCATGGCTGCAGATCTAACAACAGATGTTGCAGATGAATCCGGAGGACTAGCATGTTATGCGACAGCTAGAGGCTGGAAAACGCGTGCTGACTGAGGTTAGGCGGGAGAAAAACAATCTCCAAGATGCCAATATTAAGCTGAGCGTGGAACTAAAAGACGTTCGTGGCCAGCTTGAAGACTCCGAGAAGGAGAATAAACGGCTTCGGCGCGACATTTTCAGTAAGTGCTTGAACGAATCCTTTTAAAGGAGTTCGGCGAAGAAGCCGGCTAACAGCGTTATGTCTGTAGGTATGCTGACGGGTCGTCCCGCGGAGGAAATGCCCGGGTCTGCGGGTGGTCTTCTGTCCGAGCTGTCACATCTGCACAAACAAGTTTGGCAGGTGATGCAGGGTGTTGCCCAGGCCTTGTGGCCATCCGTCTCCCTGCCAGAGGGCGTTGCCGAGCTTGCGGAGAAGCTCAAGGGAGCACAGCGGCGCTTCCGATCATGGAAGATATCAGCCTGCCGACAGGGTGCCAAAGAAGCCTGGGCCATGGTGAAGACGCAGTATACCAAGGCAGACCCAAATCACATGGCCGAGGTCGGACCTGTGGGGCCTGACGGAAAAGAGATCCCCATTAGCTTAGTTTATGGGCAAGTAGAATTAGCCGCAAAGTATTCTCAATAGGATTGTAAGCTAGACCGCCTGTTGGATGGTATAGAATAGGAATTTAGTCAGTCTGCATGACTATGTAATTAAAGTGACATGTATAATGCCTTCTAGTCGGATTGTAGATCATTTGTCGTTGCGGACCTTTCCGCTTCAACCTTCGGGCCCAATAGTCCGGAGTGTATCCGAATACCCGCTCAGTTATATAAGAACCGGGGTATGCGTGGAGACCAGGCGTAGGGGTCATTAGTGCTTTATCAGACAAGTGCCCAACTAGTTATGTTATATTACATGGGCAGTAAGAAACATCTTCCAGGGAGAATAGTTCCGTTAAGGGTTCCTTTCCCTGGGTAAGCATGCCCTAAAGTGCATGTCCGAACTGCGATAGGAAACGTAGGAAAAACATCTGGGGGCAGATATGGACAATAAATAAAAATCATCTTTTGTTCACCGACCAAATATTCCCTTAAGAACGCTAGCTTTCGGCTTCACCCAGTCTGAGGTACACATCCGGCTGACCCGACAGTAACAATCGCAGAGGTGCTCCCCTTATGCCCTAGCCGAATTAATGGGAACGTAGGGCATAAATACAAGAGCCAGACAACCCAGCTTGTCCAAAACTTAAGTCATATCGATGCATATAATGGTGAAAAAGGTACATGCGGAAGTATAACACATGTGTGGGGCATGAGGCCCAGATAAATAATTTAAGCTTCTGTGAATGAAGCCCCCAGGTATGAAGAGTGCGACTAGCGCATCTGTAATGTGCAAGCGAGGCACAAGGTGACCCTTGAAGGCCTAGAGAAACAATAAAAGAAAGAAAGAAAAACAAGACAGATAATGTATATGCAGAAAATGGACAAAGGGAGGGGACTAACATAGAGTCCGGTGCTAGGCGTAGATTCTTCGGAGCCTGGCCGCGTTCCATGGGTTCGGCTCGAGTCAACTAGTCGATGCATCCCACAGTCGGTACGCTCCACTGGTCAGAACTTGGTCAATAATGAAGGGACCTTCCCATTTGGGCTCAAGCTTGTTCTTTTTCTTATCCGGCAGGCGTAGAACTAGGTCGCCAGCGTTCTAAGTTTTGGCCCGTACTTCTCTACTTTGGTATCTGCGAGCCTGTTGCTGATAAAATGCGGAACGGGCTTTGGCTACGTCGCGCTCCTCCTCCAGGGTGTCCAAACTGTCCTGCCGATCGAGCTCGGCTTCTCTTTCTTCGTACATGCGCACTCGAGGTGAGTCATGAATTATGTCACAGGGCAAGACTGCCTCTGCGCCGTACACCATAAAGAAGGGTGTATATCCGGTACTATGATTCGGCGTGGTCCGCAGCCCCTAGAGTACGGAGTCGAGCTCCTCTACCCAGTGCATGTTAGACTCTGTTAAGGAGCGCACTAATCTGTGTTTAATGCCGCTCATTATAAGACCGTTTGCTCGCTCGACTTGACCGTTGGTTTGTGGGTGATAGACTGAAGCATAATCGAGCTTGATGCCCATTTTGCTGCACCAGAGTTTTACCTCATCGGTCGTGAAGTTCGTGCCATTATCAGTGATGATGCTGTGGGGGACGCCATAACGGTGTACGACCCCGGATATGAAGACTATCACCGGTCCGGATTCGACCGTTTTAACAGGTTTGGCCTCTATCCATTTGGTGAATTTATCCACCATGACCAATACGTATTTTTTCTTGTGGGTTCCCCCTTTAAGGGGTCCAACCATGTCAAGCCCCCAGACCGCAAAGGGCCATGTAATGGGGATTGTTTGGAGGGCGGTGGGTGGCATGTGGCTTGGATTTGCAAAGAGCTGGCAACCGGCGCAGCGTTGGACCAAGTCCTGTGCATCTGCCCGGGCCATTGGCCAATAGAATCTTGTACGGAAGGCCTTGCTTACAAGAGTCCGGGCTGCGGCGTGATGACCGCCGAGTCCGGTGTGAATTTCTGCCAAAAGATTCCGCCCTTCCTCTTCGGAGATGCACCTTTGAAGGACTCCGGTAGTGCTTTTTTTGTACAATTCTCCCTCATGGACCTTGTAGGCCTTGGATCGCCGCACTATGCAGCGTGCCTCATTTTGGTCCTCCGAAAGTTCCTGTATAGTTAGGTAGGCCAGGAATGGTTCTGTCCACGGGGCAATAATGGCCATTATTTCGTGGGCTGAAGGTGTTATTTCGGTGGCAGAGCCTCCGATTGTGTCAGAGAGTTCGGTATCGGGTATTTTGTCCGGGTCCGGACTATTGTTACCGGTGTCCCCTTCCCATACTACGGATGGCTTGAACAGCCTTTCCAAAAATATGTTGGGGGGACCGCATCACGTTTTGCGCCGATGTAGGCGAGGATATCCGCCGCCTGATTGTTTTCCCGGGCCACATGGTGAAATTTGAGCCCCTCGAACCGAGCTGACATTTTTAGGACGGCGTTTCCATAGGCCGCCATTTTCGGATCCTTGGCGTCAAAGTCTCCATTTATTTGGGATATTCCAAGGTTTGAATCCCCACACACCTCCAGGCATTGAATGCCCATGGAGACTGCCATCCGAAGACCATGCAACAGAGCTTTGTATTCGGCTGCATTGCTGGAGTCTGTATACAATATTTGCAATACGTACTGAACGGTATCTCCGGTTGGGGACGCCAGGACGACACCAGCCCCTAGACCAGCCAGCATTTTAGAACCGTCAAAGTGCATGATCCAATTGTAGTATGTGCCATACTCTTTAGGGAGTTCGGCCTCCGTCCATTCGGCGACAAAGTCGGTCAATACTTGCGACTTAATGGCTCGTCGAGGTTTGTATGTTATGTCGAACGGGAGGAGATCAATGGCCCATTTGGCAATCCGGCCCGTAGCGTCGCGGTTGTTTATAATATCATTAAGTGGCACTTTCGAGGCTACTATAATCGAACACTCTTGAAAGTAGTGTCACAGCTTCCGCGATGCCATGAATACCGCATATGCTATCTTTTGGTAATGCGGGTACCGTGATTTGTATGGAGTGAGGACAGTGGATACATAGTATACCGACTTTTGAAGAGGGAATTTATGTCCGTCCGCTTCCCGTTCGACAACGAGCACCGCGCTTACAACTTGATGAGTTGCCGCAATATACAACAATATTGGTTCGCCGATGTTTGGCGCGGCCAAGATTGGGTTGGTTGCCAAGATGGCCTTTATTTCTTCCAATCCAGCTGTGGCCGCGTCCGTCCACTCGAAGTGTTCGGTGCGCTGAAGGAGGCGATAAAGGGGTAAAGCCTTTTCTCCTAAGAGGGAGATAAAGCGGCTTAGAGCCGCCACGCATCCAGTTAACTTCTAGATTTGTTTGAGGTCTGTTGGCGTAGCCAACTGTGACAAAGCTCGGATTTTGGCTGGATTAGCTTCAATATCTCTACTGGAGACAATGAAACCCAGGAGCTTTCCGGCTGGTACGCTGAAAACGCATTTTTCCTGATTGAGCTTGATGTCGTATGTTCGGAGGTTGTCGAATGTGAGCCTCAAGTCGTCTATCAAAGAGTCGACGTGTTTGGTTTTGACGACCATATCGTCTACGTATGCCTCTACTGTTTTGCTGATTTGTTTCTCCAGACATGTCTGAATCATGCGCTGATATGTTGTGCTAGCGTTTTTTAGCCCAAAAGGCATTGTGTTAAAACAGAAGGGACCATATGGTGTGATGAATGCCGTTGCGGCTTGGTCGGACTCCGCCATCTTGATTTGGTGGTAACCGGAGTATGCGTCGAGGAAACATAATGACTCGTGTCCTGCGGTAGCATCAATGATTTGATCGATGCGTGGGAGGGGGAAGGGATCCTTTGGGCAAGCTTTATTGAGGTCTTTGAAGTCGACACAAAGGCGCCAGGATTTGTCCTTCTTTGGTACCATCACCAGGTTTGCTAGCCAGTCCGGGTGTTTTATTTCTCTGATGAATCCGGCCTCCAATAACTTGGCTAGCTCCTCTCCCATGGCCTATCTCTTAGGTTCGGAGAAACGCCGAAGAGCTTGCTTGACCGGCTTGAATCCCTTTAGGATATTGAGGCTATGCTCGGCCAGCCTGCATGGGATTCCTGGCATGTCTGAGGGATGCCAGGCAAATATGTCCCGGTTCTCGCGCAGGAACTCTCGTAGTGCGGCGTCCATAGCGGGGTTTAACGGTGCCCCAATGGAGGCTATTTTTGTAGGGTCCGTTGGGTGGACTTGGAATTTGACTATTTCATCCGCTGGTTTAAAAGAGGTGGACTTGGATCTCTTGTCGAGTATCACGTCGTCCCTGTCCACTGTGGAGCGTAGCGTGGTTAATTCCTCGGCCGAGAGGGCTTCAGATAATGCCTCGAGGGCCAGTGTGGCTGTTTTGTTTTCGGCGCGGAGTGCCGTGTCCGGATCGCTGGCGAGAGTGATGATTCCGTTGGGCCCGGGCATTTTGAGCTTCATGTACCCGTAATGGGGTACGGCTCGGAAGATTGTGAACGCCACCCGTCCTAAAAGGGCGTGATAACCACTGCTGAACGGGGCCACTTGGAATGTAATTTCTTCGGACCTGTAATTATCCGGCGTGCCGAATACCACATCTAGTGTGATTTTCCCAGCACAGCGTGCTTCCCGACTGGGGATGATTCCTCTAAAGGTTGTGCTACTTTGCTCAATGCGGTTCTAGTCTATTTCCATCTTTTGAAGAGTTTCCTCATAGATGAGGTTTAATCCGCTGCCACCGTCCATGAGTACCTTGGTGAGTTGAAAGTCGTCAACAATTGGACCGAGGACCTGTGCGGCTGGTGCTCGGGCTGTTCGGAATTTAGGTTCATCACTGGTATTGAAGGTAATAGTCGTGTCACTCCATGGATTTATTGCTGCTACGTGGCAGATTTCGGCCATGGTGCGGAGTGTTCGCTTGCGCCTATTATTTGACGCAAATGTCTCAAAGACTGTTAACACTGTATTGTTATCCATGGGATGGTGCTCTGTGGCATTTGGGATAAGAAGATGCTCCCCGCTTTTGGCCACCTGCCGGAGTATCCAACATGCTCTAAGGTTGTGCGTTGGTATTGTATCCGCTGTACTATGAATTTTGCAAGGTCTATTGAGCCATCCCTCCAGTATGGTTCCATGCCCTGTAGAGGGTTTTTGCTTTTTGGTAGTTGACCCGGGTGTCTTTTGATAGTGCACCCTTTTATTTCGGACTGGGTTTGTATTTAGGGCCGGATTATCCCAATAGTTTGTTTCGGTTTTCCAGGCACTTTCCATCACACAGTACTTTCGTACTATGGATGACAAGTCAGCGAAGTGTGATATCTCACGGCGATTTATGGCGTTAAGGATTCCCTTGTCCGTGCAATTATTGCAGAAAAATAAGATCGCGTCTTCCTTGCGACAGTCCTTAACCTTGTTCATCGCAAGGAGGAATCTGGCCCAATAGTGATGTACTGTTTCCTAGGGCTCTTGCCTGATGTGGCAAAGATCGCTTATGTTTGGGTGGGTGGGTGGAATTGAATCCGAACCCTTACCCGATCTGGGATCCAGGGGCCGAGGAATTTCTAATTTTGGAAATTCTGGTTCCGGGGTGTTGCCCGATAATCCTGGCCCGCTGCCGGACTCTAAGTTCAGGGATTGGATGCTGTCCTCCCGCGAACGGGTATCCGGCTCGGAGAGCTTAGGAATCAGGACATAGTTGGTCCTCAATGTGGAGGAGAGGTCGCCGCATTGTTCCTCCACCACTGCAATATGATGGGTGACCGGCGGAAAGTTAATCTCCCTTTGATCGGGTTTCAGCCCGATCCGATCATAGTCCGTAGCAACTCCCAGGGCGGCGATGCGATCCAAGACCTCATTTATGGAGGCGAGCTCCAGCGGATCCATCTATTCGGCGAGTGCCGACTTAACATGGAGGCTGTTTTTGATGACCCGAGAAGTCATCGTCGACGCGGCGGCCGAACAGGCGGCCATGATGAAACCACCTAGCCGGAGAGTTTGGCCGATAGTCAAAGCTCCCCCAACAGTAATATCGTCTTTAAAGATGAGACGAGACATCCTTCCTTCTCGCGACGTCACAGAGGAACTCTCAATGAAAGCACCAATGTCGGTGTCAAAACCGGCGGATCTCGGGTAGGGGGTCCCGAACTGTGCGTCTAAGGCGGATGGTAACAGGAGGCAGGGGACACGATGTTTTACCCAGGTTCGGGCCCTCTTGATGGAGGTAAAACCCTACGTCGTGCTTGATTAATGTTGATGATATGGGTAGTACAAGAGTTAATCTACCACGAGATCAGAGAGGCTAAACCCTAGAAGCTAGCCTATGGTATGATTGTTGTTGTCCTACGGACTAAAACCCTCCGGTTTATATAGACACCGGAGGGGGCTAGGGTTACACAAGGTCGGTTACAAAGGAGGATATATACATATCCGTATTGCCTAAGCTTGCCTTCCATGCCAAGTAGAGTCCCATCTGGACACGAGACGAAGTCTTCAATCTTGTATCTTCATAGTCCAACAGTTCGGCCAAAGGATATAATCCGGCTGTCCGGAGACCCCCTAATCTAGGACTCCCTCACATAGGCTCCCCCTACATGTATGAAATCATGTCAACATGAAATGTAAGAGCATGTGAATGCATAATCATGACAGAGCAGGCAAAGTGTTACATGTATCTTGGCTATATGCATCAGGGCAAATGATATGAATATATGAAGTGTAATTTCATGTTCATGATTCCTTCTTGCAAACAATATGTATATTAGCAAGAAATCTTCATGCACATGAGTGTGATGCATATACTTACCTTGTGGTCTTGAGATGGCTTAGGAAGAGATGAACCTGAGTAAACAAGGTTAGATAACACTGATACATCTACTAGACAGAGCAGACAAAAGAAGCCACAAGAGTACCAAGACTGGGATGACATGTAGAGTGCGAGTACTAGGTACTCTATTGGATATAGACATGTCTCCAAAGGTAAAAGATATGCAATGAATTCGATGACTTCCTTCCCTAGCAGTCTTTCTCCACCCGAATCTTGTATTGGATAATGGGAGAACATAGGGAAGCAAAACAGATCATAAACATAAACATAACATAGACATGTCTTTCCCCTATTAAAGACATGTGACTTCTCTCCTCTTGAACACTAAACATCTGGGGCCTTTGATGTGATTACCTCTCTCTCCCTTTTTCTCTCTGTCCCCCTTTTGAAGAGAATAAGCATTGATGTGATCTCTCTCTCCCCCCTTTGACATCAATTTCCAAGAAGGGATCTTCTGGAGTGTGAGTCAAAATAGGTTTGGTCCTTGAGTCACAGAGCAAAGCAACATATAGATTGTGATGCTGGTAGAGGACAAGAATCATCGAGTGGAGCTGGAACAAAAATGCAGGAACAAGTGGCAAATTGTCTTTTCTGCAGTGAAATCGGTGGCACCGAGTTGTGTTCTTCGGTTGGACCGAAAGTAGCGAACCAGCGTGTCCGAGTTCAACACAGAAAAAGAGCAATAGTCACATCAGCTCACTAGGCAAATAGGATCTCACAAAGATTTGCAAGGAATTAAGTGAAGGATTTGCAATGAATTGGATGCAGAAAATGCATAACAAAACAGAGAAAAGAAAATCTACATGAAGTTTTTTTTGATAAAGGAAGGGGAATAAATATGCAAGGGACAAATGCAAAGACTCAGAGAAACACTAGAGAACTTCATCTAGAAGTGGGCAGTGACAAAGTCACCTATGTTAGAGTATATTGACTAAGGAGTCAAATGAGTACACTTGATCATAAGCCATACCCATCGTTTAAGCTCAAAATGGGGTTACCATTTTTCGTTTAAGCTTTTGATGTATTCACATCTTGTTGAGCTGCTTTGACACATGACTTGGAGTAAAGCTTCTCTAATATGGAATAACATACCTTGGGTGGTGGTGTTGAACTTGATCATGTAGTTGAACTTGCGTGGAGTGCTCAAGGTTGATGTAGCGCGTCAATGGTTGGGAGCACCACTTGTAGTTGAGTTCATCTACCTACATGGGTTAGTCTTGCAAGGAAGAGCACTTGTGTATCCAACATGACAATCATGAAATTTGATACCAAATGAAATTTGATATATAGAATTTGTCAAAGGATATGCTGGGGGGTTTCATGCCTCGTTTGTCTTCAACCACCATTGTGTAGAGACTTGGTGATGTAGAGATTGCTCAAGATGTGAGTGAGTTGCAATGTCATGGATTTAGATTCATCCAAGTACCTACAAGGGTTAGATAGCATGCAAGGGTACAAATGTATCCAAGACATATGATCATCATCATAAGAGAAGAAGTCAGGGATTAGTCAAAGGCTTATGCCTTGCATGTATCCAAATGGAGTTCCTACTCCAAGTTTGAAGCATCAATGATGTTCAATTCACCTCTCAAACGGCAAAAGACTTTCTCATCAAGCGATTTGGTGAATATATTTGCCAATTGCTTATCGGTACGAACATGCTTAAGATCAGTGTCCCCTTTAGCAACATGATCTCGAATGAAATGATGAAGAACTTCAATATGCTTAGTTTGAGAATGTTGCACGTGATTGTGAGCAGTCTTAATAGCACTCTCATTGTCACAAAGCAATGGAACATGTTTTACATAGATCCCATAATCCTTAAGAGTTTGGGTCATCCAATGTAATTGAGCACAACATGAACCGGCGACAATGTATTGCGCTTCGGCGGTGGATAAGGATACCGAGTTTTGTTTCTTGGAGGACCAAGATACAAGAGATCTACCAAGAAATTGACAAGTACCCCAAGTGGACTTTCTATCAACCTTGTCTCCGGCATAGTCCGAATCGGAGTAGCCAACAAGATCAAAAGAAGACCTCTTAGGATACGGAATGCCAAAATTTGGTGTATGTATTAAGTATCTCACTATCCTTTTCACAGCCTTAAGATGACATTCTTTAGGGGCTGCTTGATATCATGCACACATGCACACACTTAGCATAATGTCGGGACGGGAGGCACATAGATATAACAATGATCCAAGCATAGATCGGTAAACCTTTTGGTCAACCAATTTGCAATCCTTGGTCAAGTCAAGATGTCCACTTGTAGGCCTGGGAGTTTTCATACCTTTGATTTCTTGCATGTTGAACTTCTTGAATAAGTCCTTGGTGTACTTTGTTTGAGAAACAAAGGTGCCTTCCTTAGTTTGCTTGATTTGCAAACCAAGAAAGAACTTGAGTTCACTCATCATAGACATCTCGAACTTCTTTGACATTAGCTTTCCAAACTTTTCACTAAAATGAGGGTTAGTCGAAGCAAATATGATATCATCAACATAAATTTGGCACACAAATAATTCACCATTAACCCTTTTAGTAAAAAGATTAGAATCTATTTTCCCAATCTCAAATCCTTTTTAAATAAGGAACTTGGTCAAGCATTTATACCAAGCTCTAGGAGCTTGTTTAAGACCATAAAGAGCTTTGTGAAGTTTGTAAACATGGTCAGGTTTCTTAGGATTGACAAAGCCGGGAGGTTGTTTAACATAAACTTCCTCCTCAATTTCACCATGTAGAAAATCACTTTTAACATCCATTTGGTACAAGGTGATATCATGGTGATTAGCATAGGCAAGTAAGATAGAATGGACTCAAGTCCAGCGACGAGGGCATATGTCTCACCATAGTCCATACCTTCAACTTGAGTGTAGCCTTGGGAGACGAGACGTGCTTTATTGTCGACGACTAGACCATCTTCATCTTGCTTGTTGCGAAATACCCATTTGGTACCAATGATGTTGTGGTTGTTGTCGGGCTTCTCGACCAATGTCCACACTTGATTTCTCTCAAAGTTGTGTAGCTCTTCATGCATAGCATTTATCCAATCCGGATCTTCCAATGCTTCTTCAACCTTCATAGGTTCAATGCTAGAGATGAATGAATATGTTCACAAAAATTAGCCAAACGAGTTTTAGAGCGAGTGATTCTCCCGGTTTGGATATCATTGAAGATTTGTTTGACGGGATGGTCTCTTGAGACTCTTGCTCGAACTCGTGAGACTTTTGTTTGGGTCGGGGTGGAACATCTTCTTCATCATCTTGTCCTTCGTCTTGGCCTTCTCCATTGTTGACGTAGTCGTTCTCTCGTCGTGGTGGAGAAGGAGGTTGATGAGGTTCATCTTGGTGTACTTCCTCGTTTTCTTCATCTTGGCGTGTCCCACTCGTGGATGCTTCCATGTCAACTCTTGGTTCCCCTTGTCTTGAGGTAGAAGCTTCCACTTGGACGGATGAGGTACTCTCCTTCACCTTTGTTGGACGAATCTTGCCAATAGACAAGTCTTGGATTGCTTCTGAGGGGTCTTTGTCTCCTACATCAATTGGCAATTGCTCTACTTGCGAGCCATTAGATTCATCAAACTTCACATCTACCGTCTCTTCAACCTTTCGGGTGAAATTGTTGTAGACACGGTAAGTGTGAGAGTTTGAGCCATAATCGAGTAGGAAACCCTCATGAGATTTAGGAGCAAATTTAGAATGACGATGCTTATCAAGAATGTAAAACTTTGACCCAAACACTCGAAAGTATCCAACTTGGGGTTTGTTACCGGTGAGAAGCTCATATGCCATCTTGCCGAGTGGCTTGTGAAGATACAAGCGATTTGTTGCATGACAAGATGTCTCAACCACTTCCGCCCAAAAGTGTTTTGGCGTATTGTACTCATAAAGCATCGTTGTCACCATCTCAATAAGAGTTCGGTACTTCCTCTCAACAACTCCATTTTGTCGAGGCGTGTACGTAGGCGAGAACTTGTGTGAAATCCCTTCTTCGTCAAGAAAGGTATCCACATTTGCGTTCTTGAACTCCGTTCCATTGTCACTGCGAACCTTCTTGATCTTCACTTCAAATTGATTTTGGGCCTTCCTAGCAAAGTTCTTTAAGATCTTTTGGACCTGTGATTTATCATGAAGAAAGAACACCCACCTAAATCTTGAAAAATCATCGACTATAACTAGACCAAATGAGTTTCCACCGAGACTTTTGTAGGCATTGGGACCAAAGAAATCCATGTGAAGTAGCTTGAGCGGTCTTCTCGTGGTCATGATGTTCTTCACGGGGTGGCTTCCTCCAACTTGTTTTCCTGCTTGACAAGCACTACAAAGTCTATCCTTGTCAAATATAACATCTTTTACTCCAAGGATATGATCACCTTTAATAAGGTTATCAAGATTTCGCATGCCCACATGACCTAATCTTCTATGCCACAACCAACCTTTAGAAGATTTAGCAATTAAGCAAGTTCTAGGTTGAGCCTTTTTAGTGAAATCAACAATATATAGATCACCTCCACGTATACCGGTAATGACCATTTTATGATTATCTCTGTGAAACACTTGGCAATCTACTTCAGTAAATAGGACATTGAAACCAAAGTCAGCAAGTCTAGATACGGAAAGTAAATTGTAGCCAAGAGATTCAACGAGCATAACATTTTGTATGGAGCTATCATGTGAGATGGCCACCTTACCAAGGCCAACCACCTTACCCTTTGAGTTATCACCAAAAGTGACATACTTCCGAGGGCCGTCATTTTCAGCAAGCTCACGAAACATATCTTTGTCTCCGGTCATATGATCAGTACATTCACTATCAAGGACCCATTCCTTTCCTCCGGCCATGTAGCCACGACGATTAGCCATAAGACCAAAGTGTCTCATAGACTCATCGAGATCAAGGTCACTACCATCATCCTCATCATAGTATCCATGTTCAACATCGTCTTGTGATGGATCAATTCCTAGAGAAAGTGATTCATTAGAAGTATGACCATAACAATGCTCATCTCTATGGATTCTAATGACTTCGGAAATGATATTACTAATGATTCCAACATCTCCTTTGGCACACGTAAGATTAGTAAGCTCAAATAGACAGTCACCAAATTTGGGGTCATTGGAACTCATCTTACTCAACGAATAGACTTATGAAGGATCTCATCTAAGTTTTTCAAGGAATAGTTTGGAAATCGTTCCTCAAGAAATCTCCACATAGTGTAGGCACAATCAAGAGTAGGCAAACAACCAATCAAGTTTCTAGGAAAACTTCTAGTGATAAGATTGACAGTTCTAAGATTGCGGATCACGTCAATAGACTCATCAATGGTAGGATGCAAAGGATCACTAGGGGGGAATGCAAGGACTAGTAATGTACTTTTTCATTCATTGAAAATCTCAAGCACCTCATTTTCCACTCATGAAAGTACTCTCCATCAAGCATAGGCACTCTACGTCTAAGACTCCCGAACATAGACTCATCCATCTTCCTCCAAAGGTGTTTAAACCAAAGCAATGGATACCAATGCTCTAATACCAATTGAAAGGATCGAGAAGAGGTGTCTAGCGGGGGGTGAATAGACTCTTAACAAGAAAAAGTTGTGGTTTTTTATTTTCTTCAAGTTAAGGTGGAGTTTTAACACAAGTTTAAACATTCACAATACATATCAAGCAAGCATGACAAGAGTATATGAGCAGCGGAAAGTAAAGCATGCAATTTGCAAGAATGTAAAGGGATGGGATTGGAGTGTGCAAACGCAATTGGAGACACGGAGATTTTTGGCGTGGTTCCGATAGGTGGTGCTATCGTACATCCACGTTGATGGAGACTTCAACCCATGAAGGGTAACTATCGGTGTCAAAACCGGTGGATCTCGGGTAGGGGGTCCCGAACTGTGCGTCTAAGGCGGATGGTAACAGGAGGCAGGGGACACGATGTTTACCCAGGTTTGGTCCCTCTTGATGGAGGTAATACCCTACGTCCTGCTTGATTGTTCATGATGATATGAGTATTAGAAGAGTTGATCTACCATGAGATCAAAGAGGCTAAACCCTAGAAGCTAGCCTATGGTATGATTGTATGTTGTCCTACGGACTAAACCCTCCGGTTTATATAGACACCGGAGGAGGCTAGGGTTACACAAGGTTGGTTACAAAGGAGGAGATATACATATCAATATTGCCTAGCTTGCCTTCCATGCCAAGTAGAGTCCCATCTGGACACGGGACGAAGTCTTCAATCTTGTATCTTCATAGTACAACAGTCCGGCCAAAGGATATAGTCCAGCTGTCCGGAGACCCCCTAATCCAGGACTCCCTCAGTAGCCCCTGAACCAGGCTTCAATGACAATGAGTCCGGCGCGCAGTATTGCGTTCGGCATTGCAAGGCGGGTTCCTCCTCCGCATACACCATGGAAGAGTTTAGAATACAAGGATAGTGTCCGGCCCTGCAAAATAAGTTCCACATACCACTGTAGAGAGAATAATATCTCCACAAATCCAATCTGCTGAGAAATTTTGACAGCATGACATCACGCCATGGCCCGGTCATTATTTGAACCGTTTTTCTCAACCAGCTCCGCACATAACGTGAGGCGGTTTTTTTGACACGTCTTGTCAAAGCAGAGATCGTGTCCCCCTTATCACGGGATTCTCATCAATACAGACGTGGGTAACCCAACCATGCCTGTTGGTATGACTCCTAGATTTTAGGCAAGTCCCAAATGGCCACGAGGAGGACGCTTGATATTCACCCTTTTTATAAAGGGGACGAGGCTTTTTCTTTTTTCCCGTGCTCAATCGAATCCTTCCCCCACCTCGAGTTCTAACACCCAAAGCCCAGGTCAGGTGCTTCGGACCTTCAACTATGTCTGGATCCAACCTTCAAGGTTGGTGGATGCCTTACTCCATCACAAAGGAGGACATCAAGAAGTTGAGAGAGGCTAGATATCTGACCGCCGAAATTTCACATAGGCTGCCTGCCCGAGGGCAGGTCGTCCCTACTCCCGAACCCAAAGAGAGCGTCATGTTCATCTCCCACTTCCTCTGAGGACTAGGCCTCGCTCTGGATCCCTTTGTTAGCGGTCTTATGTTCTATTATGGGCTGGATTTTCATGATCTGGCCCCAGATTCCCTTCTTCACATCTCGTCATTTATTTTCGTATGTGAGGCCTTCCTCCGCATTACCCCTCACTTCGGCCTGTGGCTCAAGACCTTCGATGTGAAGCCGAAGATGTTCGAGGGGCGGCACGTAGCGTGCGGAGGTGCTTTAATAAGAAAAATCGCTGACGCTCCATGGCCAGAGGGTTCCTTCCCAGAGGTGTCCAGATTGTGGCAGCGAGAGTGGTTTTACATCACAGCTCCCCGAAGTGCTAAGTGGGTAGCTGCCCCCTCCTGTCGCTCGGCCACCCACCGCAACTGATGTCATGGATCAGCAGAGGGCTGAGCTGGGGGTCCAGCAAAGGACGTGCCAATACTGCAAAGCCGTATCCGAGATCTCTTTGAGAGAGATTTCAGTCTGGTTATGGTAATGCAAGTTATGCTAGTTCATCGAGTCCAGCCTTGCAAACGCTGGCCCCTCCGCATGTGGGAATTCAACCCGGAAGGACTGTGAGCTATTCAGCATTTCCTCGGCATGACGCTCGAAGAGATGTACAAATCATTCTTCGGACCCCAAATAGAGTGTCCGGACACCACCGAGGACGTGGGTCTGAGCTGCAACCGCCCCGCTGCCCAAGTAAGTAACCCCATGTCGAACCTACTGTCCTTTTATTTATCATGGCATCATTCTAAAGAGCCGCTCTTTGACCAGGACCGGATAATAAAGGCGATGATGATCAGGTGTTCGGCCCCTCTTCCTGAGGGCTTGGACAATCCAGTACTGGACAAGATGCTCGAGCCGGCGCCTTATCCAGTGCCCTCAAAGGAAGATGATGGGGGAAATAGAGAGGGCGAAAGCGGGCCTCACTCGCTACTTATTCCAGCCGGGGGAATGAGCGCCGCGAGGGAGGACAACCAAAGGGAAGAATCTGACATTCTCTCTCCCCGGGGAAGGAAGAGGACTACCTCTAAAGATCCGGAGACTAAGGTTTCCAAACGGGAGAATAAATCTTCATCAGAGGGTCCTGCCTCAGAGGGTATTCTTGCCGCACAATGTCTGCGCGGGGATCAGCCCTCTACCGAGCTGTAAGTAATCGAAAAGTAATTAATAGTGGAAACATCCTACCTTACTTCCGAAGACAATAACCAATGCTTATAAATTGTAGTCCGGATCGTAGCCCTTCTCGGCAGAGTTCGTCTTTGGGGATCTTCTTCTGGAGATGATGGAGAGCGAAACGCCTCCCCCTGACACCCCGCCTCGTGAAGCGGGCAACTTTGAAGTGTCGTCGCGAAGGGTATCTCCGGATCCACTAAGGCCAGAGGATAACCCTTTGGCTACCCGGAATCCCCACTATCCGGCTCCTAAGGAGAGCAACAGCAAGGGTCCATACAGTGTGCGGTCGGACGTGCTGAAGGATCTTCTGGGGCAAGCGGCCGTCTCGGAAGCGCATCATACGCTAATGGATACGGTAATTGAAAGGATTTCATCCGCTGAAAGCGGTTTGCATGAAGCCTTTATGAGTCTGCTGAAAGGCTTTGAGGTACGTGAAATAGTGTATGTTTTTGATAGTACCGCATATGTTAGGTGTACCCAGTGCAGATAGTAGCCCCTGAGACTCTGGTTGTCGTCGAGAACAGAGGCAACTCGAGGATCATATACCCAGGTAATAATTCGACTACCTTTATGTGCAGGTGGCTGAGGCTACGGTGGCTAGCCGAACAGATGGATTTACCGAGCTAAGGCGGCAACTTGATGCGGCCGATGCCGATATCGTGCTTGTCAACCAGCGGCTTGACAAGGCACAAGGTGAGTAATTTCTCTGGTGATCGTCACATAATAAGAGTAGCATGATGCCAGTATCTTTAATATGTTGTGACTGCAGATGGAGCTGCCACCGTGGAGACCCTTCGGGCGGAGCTTGCCCGAGCCAAGGAGCAAGCAAGGAGTAGCAATGCGGCCGCTCTAAAGGCGGCCAAAGAGTTAAGGACCGAATAGGCCGTGCATTGCAAGAGCAAGGAAAAAATAGCCAAGATGGCTGTAGAGTTAAAAGATGCCGCTGACCGTTACCAGCTTCTTGAAGAAGAAAACCGTGCGAAGGCGACGGGCCTGGAGAAGGCCCTGGTGGCTGCCAAGGAAGCCCGCTCCAAAATTAGAGCGACGAAGGAGGAGCTGAATCATGCTGCAGATATCGTGTCTGGGAAGCCCTTCTTGTTGCGGACTAAGTTCAGAGATCCGAAGTGTGCTCCTCTGGACCGGCTATGGAGTTCTGCGGACGCCTACGTGGATTTGCTGCAAGTGCTGCTGATGCGGCCAAGTACTTCAAGGATCAGAAAGGTCCCGAAGTGGAAAAGCTGTTCTGGTCACAATTTCATGCTCTAGTCCGTCCGCTGCTGTTGAATGAGCGAATGGCCGAGTGGGCCGAGCTCCATAGGTTGTCCGGACTTGCAATGAGGTCCGTTGTGGATCACCTGTGGCCGGGAGGGCCAAGGCCGAATAGCTACTTTATTTTAGTGCAACAATTCCTTCATGATGTGCCACGCATCGATGCTATAAAGAGATCGGCGTGCATAGAGGGTGCGCGGATGGCCTTTGCCCGTGTCAAGACATATTGGGCGGAGATGGAGGCCACCACTATTGCGACACAGGGTTCGGCCGTAGGTCGAGTGGCTGCCGAGGACTACTTTGAAGAAGTTCTTGAAGGCGCTCGTTCGATAGAGGCTCAATGCTCGAAGAATATTATGTTCTAGTGACATGTATTCCCATTGTAAAAACAATGTTTTATTGAATTATCAAGGCTGTATTTATACTTTTTCCCGAAAGTACTATGCTGCCTCCTGTGCGGCCGTTTATGTATATATGTATATAACCTGAAAGTTTGCAGTCGTCGGCTTTCGCCCCCACGCATATAATGCGGGGGTGTTCGCAGAAAATGCATATCCACACTTGATCCAACGTCTTGGTCCATTAAGGAGGTGATAGCACAGCGAACGAGGCAATCGGACTATATTGCTTTAACACTTTCACTTAGCCATAGGAGTTTAACGGTGGGGCTACTATATAGCCCCTGGTACTTCTACGCTCGTCCGAATACGGGGCGTGTACGTACATGACCGGGAAACGGCCCTTCGTTAATGCGGAGGAATCCCAAAGATTCTGATGAGTCATCGAGTGGTTGACCAGTCTCTCGCTATATCATGACAGTCAGTTTTTGGCTTTCTCTACTGAGGTGCTCATCCGGATGAACCAGGATACAATCGTAGTAGTTCTCCCAGTGCTACCTTAGCCGATATAACGGAACGTAAGGTACCAAAACGTGGGAGCCGGGCAAACCCAACATGTGACCAAAGACATGATTCGGAGCTGATGCATATAGGGCCAAACTCGCGACGCCGAACACTCCCTAAGGTGTTCGGTCTTTATAACATATACAGGGCTAAAAAATGCCCTTAATAAGAAACCCCATGTGTCCAGGTACGTGCAAAATCCTGACGTGGCCACATGCCAATAACGCCAGCATCCTTCTCGGTTGTGTGGAGTATCCGGAGGATGTGAGCAACAAGAGACAGTAAAAAAGGTTTACACAGGGTCTTAATCTAAAAAGAAACCTTTGGGCGGGTCCCTGCTGCACGTCTGCGCCTGTATCTCCGTTGTGCTGTTTCCTAGACGGGTGTAGCACGATTGTCATCTGTAAAAGGAAAGAACTTAGGTGAAAGTTGTCATGCCAAAAAAGAAGAATTGGTTATTATCAATGAACTATCAAAATTCAAGAGAAGCCAAGTTGAGCCGGGCTGGCCCAGGAAGCCCCTGTTATCGTTTATGAGGGTTTGATCATCAAACCAATCTCATGTATATATGATGGAACACCGGATTCGTTTAACCGTGTCCGTGGTCTTGACGACCTGCCATTTTTTCTGGTTGGTGAGGCAGTCTAGTTTGCGGCTGTTAGAGCCGCCGCATCCTCTTCCGTACGTAAGAAACGTTCAGTATTTCTGCTAACTGAGATGATGCCACGTGGACCGGGCATCTTAAGCTTGAGAAAAGCATAGTGCGGTATTGTGTT
Organism: Triticum urartu; assembly: GCF_003073215.2. Taxonomy (NCBI): domain Eukaryota; kingdom Viridiplantae; phylum Streptophyta; class Magnoliopsida; order Poales; family Poaceae; genus Triticum; species Triticum urartu. Next base: position 481,399,471 of record NC_053028.1, read on the forward strand.
AAAACGATCAAAAGCCGTTCTTCCGAGTAGTGCTTGATAACCACTTCGGAATGGGGCGATGTGAAATGTTAACCTTTCGCCTCGGAAGTTATCGGGAGAACCGAATACCACCTCTGGTAGTAGAGAGCCCATACAGCGGTCCTCTTTCCCTGGTATTACTCCCTTGAAGGTAGTATTACTGTGGCTTATTTGTGTCGGGTCTATCCCCATTTTGCGGACTGTGTCCTAATATATCAGATTTAGATCACTGTCGCGGTCCATGAGAACTCGTGTGAAATGGTACCCATTTATTATTGGGTCTAACACCAAGGCCGTAAGTCCTTCATGCCGGATATTTGTCTTGTGATCCCTACGATCAAAAGTGATCGGGCAGGCCAACCAGGGGTTGAACCTAGGGGTGACAGGCTCTATGGCGCGTGTGCCTCGGAGTGCATGCTTGCTTCTCCTCTTTGTCACATGGATCACGTTAACTGTTTTAACCTCTGGTGGGAACTTTTTCTGTCTTCCGGCGCTTTGCTGGCGAGGTTCATCCTCGTCTTCGCTTGGTGTCTCTTCCCCTTTGTGTTCGGCATTTAGCTTACCGGCCTACTTGAAGACCCAACATTCTCTGTGGGTATGATTTGCAGGTTTGTCTGGGGTGCCGTGAGTCTGACAGAGTTTGTCAAGAATTTTGTTTAGGCCGGATTGTCCTTCTCTGCTGCCTTTGAAAGGCTTTTTCCACTGACCTGGCCGGGAGCCCCTGAATCCGGCGTTTACCGCCGTGTTATCTGGGCTACCTTCTTTATTTCGACGCTTGTTTTTGTTGCGTCGTGGTTTACCATTGCCATCCCTGACTTCGGGTGTGCTTGGGTCGCTGGTGCTGCTACGGGCCAACCAGCTGTCCTCGCCCGCACAAAAGCGGGTCATGAGGCTTGTTAGGGCTGCCATTGTTCTCGGTTTTTCTTGGCCGACGTGTCTGGCGATCCATTCGTCTCGGATGCTGTGTTTAAAAGCTGCTAAGGCTTCGGCGTCCGGACATTCGATGATTTGGTTCTTCTTGGTGAGGAACCTGTTCCAAAGCTTTCGGGCAGACTCTCCGGACTGTTGGATTATATGACTTAAATCATCTGCATCCGGAGGTCAGACATAAGTCCCTTGAAAATTGGCCTGAAAAGCATCCTCGAGCTCCTCCCAACTTCCAATTGAGTTTCTGGGGAGGATTTTCAGCCAGTGCCGAGCTGGCCCTTTAAGCTTGAGGGGCAAGTATTTAATGGCATGGAGATCGTCTCCACGAGCCATATGAATATGGAGGATAAAGTCCTCTATCCAGACTCCAGGGTCTGTGGTCCCGTCGTACGCCTCTATGTTCACCGGTTTGAATCCCTCTGGGAACTCGTAATCCAATACCTCATCAGTGAAACATAAGAGGTGTGCGGCACCCCTTTATTGGGATGTGCCATGGTGTTCGGATGGTTGTAGTATTCGGTGTTGGTTTTGTACCGTAGCGCGCTTCCTAGATCCATAGATGGATCTGATCGCGCCGGATTTTTCACGCAAGTTCTCACGTAGATCGTGTGTTGACTTATGCGCGACTTTGTTAGCCGCTCTATCGTGCTCACAAGGTGGTGGATCCGGCCGGTTGGCCGTATCATTCTTCGGCTGTATGGGCTCTAAGGCCTCATCGTCGAATTTCGGTAATAGCTTGCGCTTTGGATAGCTATTTTTATGGTAACTTCCACCATACTTTGTTACTTTGTTCCACCTGCTCTTGAGCGTATCTTGTGCGACCTTAAGCATTTGCTTCTGTTTCTTCAGGATCCTCGCTGTGGCAATAAGCCTTCTGCGGGGGTTCTCTTGCTCCAAGTGCGTTTCTGGGATGATGTGTGCATGTTCGTCCGGACTGTTTTCTTCCCCAGACGGGGTTTGATGAGGCTTATCCTTGGCGTCGTCGTGTTCGGACGTCGGATCCGTACTATGTTTGCAGTTTGCATCTTGATCGTGCTCTGCCACCGGGGTGGTGCAGTCATCGTTTCTTCTAGAGTCGACTGGATTGTTATTTCCTCTTGCGCTGTTATCGCTGTTTTTGCTATGGCGGGACTTAGAGCGGCGCTGCTGACGTCAGCGCTTGGGTTGCTTGGAGGGGGCATCCTCCGCTGTCTCTTTGCAATTGCCCTCTCTGGGTGTATCCACCATGTGTACGTCATGTGATGAAGTGGCGGTCCAGCGCCCTGTGGGTGGTGGTTCCTGTTCGTCTCCTGCATCGTCGTGCATACCATCGATGTCTTCGGAGTTGAAGTCGAGCATGTCGGTTAAGTTGTCGACAGTGGCTACTAAGTGGGTGGTGGGTGGGCAGTGAATTTCTTCATCGTCCGCATCCCATTCTAGCCGGACATAGTTCGGCCAAGGTTCTCCTGACAGGGAGAGAGACCTTAATGAATTTAGCACATCTTTGAAAGGTGAGTGCTGAAAGATATCCACGGAGGTGAACTCCATGATCGGCGCCCCGTCGGATTCGACGGGCACGGATGTAGGCGGGTCGGAGTCCGTGGCCGGAGGTAAATCCAGTGGTGCGGCGATGCGGCTCTCGAAAGGGGTGAAGTCAGTATCTGGCTCTATAGCCACTGAGAGTGCGGCTTCCATGGCGGGGTCTATCCCTCCGCTCTCGGATGGCGTGATTTGCTCCAGATTAACGGCCGGAGTAGTTGCGGATGCGATCTCCCAAACACTGTCCGACAGCAGAGTTACGTCATGCTCGTCGTGACTGTGCGTTGCGTCCGACATGGGCTCGAATCCATCGAAGATCAAGTCTCCACGAATGTCGGCCGTGTAGTTCAAGTTTCCAAGTCTGACCTGATGGCCAGGGGCGTAGCTCTCGATCTGCTCCAGATGGTCAAGCGAATTGGCCCGCAGTGCAAAGCCGCCGAATACGAAGATCTGTCCGGGGAGGAAAACCTTTCCCTGGAACACATCGGTAGCGATGATCGAAGGAGCCCTCAAGCCCTATGGTGATGACACAGTGGAACTCTCAATGAAAGCACCAATGTCGGTGTCAAAACCGGCGGATCTCGGGTAGGGGGTCCCGAACTGTGCGTCTAAGGCGGATGGTAACAGGAGGCAGGGGACACGATGTTTACCCAGGTTCGGGCCCTCTTGATGGAGGTAATACCCTACGTCCTGCTTGGTGCAACTCACTAGGGTAGATCTTCACAAAGTAGGCAATCTCCTTGCATGTACAAACTTCTTGGTGCAACTCCACAATCTTGACGGAGGCTCCCAAGTGACACCTAACCAATCTAGGAGACACCACTCTCCAAAAGGTAATAGATGGTGTGTTGATGATGAACTCCTTGCTCTTGTGGTTCAAATGATAGTCTCCTCAACACTCAACTCTCTCTCACAGATTTGGATTTGGTGGAAAGATGATTTGAGTGGAAAGCAAGTTGGAGAAGGCTAGAGATCAAGATTTATGTGGTTGGAGTGGATTATCTTGACCTCAACACATGAGTAGGTGGTTCTCTCTCAGAAAATGTATGATGGAAGTGTAGGCATGTTCTGATGGCTCTCCTCACGAATGAAGAGTGGGTGGAGGGGTATTTATAGCCTCCACACAAAATCTAACCGTTGCACACAAATCACCAAACTCGGTGGGACCGAATCAGAAAACTCGGTCGGACTGATTTGGTTCATAATGTGACCATTAGGTATTTCAGTGGGACCGATATGATCAACTCAGTGGGACCGGTGTGCTAGGGTTAGGGTAAAACCTCATCTCGATTTGACCGATTACGCAAACTCAGTGGGACCGATTTTGGTAATAAGCTAACCAGAGAGTGGGTCAGGCAAAATCGGTGGGACCGATTGCATATCTCGGTGAGACCGAAATTATTGCAATAGGTGACAGAGAGTTTGCAAGCCCATCTCGGTGAGACCGAGATCCCATCGGTGAGACGTAATCTATTAGGGTTTGTGGTAGTGGCTATGTCAAGAGAACTCGTCGGCGCCGGATAGAAAGTTTCAGTGGGGCATAGTTTGACTTTTTGGTTTGGGACATATGTGGATATGGGAAAGTGGTTGAGGGTTTTGGAGCATATCACTAAGCATTTTGAGCAAGCAAGCCATTAAGCAACACCTCATCCCCTTTTAATAGTATTGGCTTTCCTATGGACTCAATGTGATCTTGGATCACTAAAAGTAAAATGTAGAGTCTTGAGATTTTGAGCTTGAGCCAATCCTTTGTCCTTAGCATCTTGAAAGGGTTCCATATCCTCTTGTCGATGCCACTCCATCTGTTGAACTTGTCTGAAATATACTAGATGAAAACATTAGTCCAGCAAAAGATATGTTGATATTAATTGCCAAAACCACCCAGGGAGCACTTGTGCTTTCAAACGTGAAATACGATTAGTTTCTCCTACAATATGACAAGCAGTGAGGTACCAGGAAACTTAGCTATCCATGATGGACTCTCTTGAATGCTATCATTATTAATCTCTGCGCGTTTGAGTTGTGCATTTTTCGATGGGCCTGGGAGTTGAGCTAGTAGGGGCAGTGGCCTGGGTCCAAAGTAATAGAGGTAGCACAAAAACATTCTTTGAGTGTAGGCCTTTCCTTGCTCAAGCCTGCCTACTATAATCGCCAGTGCTTGAAAGGAAAAGTGAAGGAAAAACATAGGAATTGGAAAGTTTCCTATGGTACTACTATTCATGAAATTGTTTCAAAGGAATGGAGCAAAGGAAAACTGTAGGATTTGTTCCTTTAGTGTCTCCTTGAAAGAAAAACCATAGGAATTTTAATTCCCACTTGTCCTCCTTTTCAAATTCCTATTCATGAAGCACAAGACTAAGAGATAGTAGCATAATAGCATTATAGCCGTACATTTTCTTGTGGTTTGACTTAATCTCACCTTGCTTCTTTGCATCCTGTGATCTTCCAATTCTTGTGAATCAAACACCCAGATTGGCATAAATCCTGTGTTTTTAAATTCTCTGTTTTGCACATGCATTCCTATCCTATTCCTGTCTATTTCCTATCCCTGCATTGTAGAATCCTCAAATTCAAACAAGCCCTTACACAATTACTTCTGTTACAGATATGTGTCAAAGAAAACCTGGTGTGGTTTGTCCTGCTCCTGCTGCGCTTTGTTCCACCCCAGCTCAGTTGCTCCAACGACGGAAGGGTTCACCACAATAGGGATCCGCTCTCCAGACTGTCTTTCGCCGCCTCAGATCTTCTTCCTCGCCGCCGGCAGCCACGACAACTGCTTACCATCATCAACTAAGCAGATGACCTTGAGAACTACACGGGTCCGCAAAAGAAGTCGCACTCTTCCGTGTCTGCTTATGTTATGCATCGCTTAATATGATGACATGCTACTTTATCGTCGTGTTTACCTATTAGACTCCGAGTCAGGTCCAAACTAATGCTGAAACTTGAGTTTTTAAATGGTTGTGGGGTATATATTGGGGCAGCAATCAGTACTATTTGTCTACTATCTGGTTAATCTCGGGTGTCTACTATGAGTTTCATGTTGGGTGCAAACAAACATTAAAGGATCCATTATCTGTATTTTTTTAACTAAAGCTATTATCTGCCTGCTATGATTGGTTTTGGGTCTATCCATAGTTTGCTACCATCACTCTGGATATGTGCATGCACTCCTTACATAATCTCACTATGTTTTATTCATATGCATGTCAGTTATTGTACACAATGGAACTGAAAATGTAGAGAAAAAGAGACGAGCCTTGTGTGGCAATAAAATTTCATGCAGACGTCGCTCCATGGTGGGCGCAAAGGCAGCCCCCCTCCACCCATTTCAGATCGTAATCAAGAGGAAGATAACTGTTCTGAGGGGGATTCAGAAGGAGAAGACCACTCCTATTTATCCCGTGAGGTCTTCGCTCTAACTTGGCATGCTGATGTTGGTAATATCATGCATATGGTGCCTTGCATTGCTTACTGGATACATCAAATATGTCATCTGCTTAGTTTAGACATGCTTTGTGTCAATGCCATCAGTTTAGTTTTTTTTATCGTACTCCCTCCATCCCGTAATTCATGTCGCACGCGTAGTTCATTGTCAATTTTATAAAAAAGCCCTCACAGTTTCAAAACAATCACAAACAACTCCCTCCACCACCGTCTTCTTCCTTTGCCGTCGCCCGTGCGTCTCCAGGGGCCGGCGCCGCCAAGCCGCGCGATTTGCCGCCCACCAGGAAGTGTTCCGCCTCTGTTGCCACGTACCTTCAACGCCGCCGCTGTCGCCAAGTACTTGCTCCAACATCGCCGCCTAGACCTGCGCCGCTGCGATCCCCTCCCACGGCGGTTACATGCAGGCCTCGCTAGAATTTCCCACCATGATCCAGTGGAGCGGGAGCTCCCTCTCACCGTCCTCGAGCTCCCGTGAGTCCCCCTCGTGCTCCCGCGAGTCCACCTTGAGCTGCCTCCCATGCGCCACCGCGGTCCCTCCCATCGTGATCCACCTACGGGCATTGCCGGAGCCGGCCTCCACGATCCGGTGGACAGGAGCTCGCACGCGTCCTCCGTGGTCTCCTGCGAGTCCTTGTCGTGCTCCCATGCGCCGCCGTGGTGCTCCTTCTCTGCCTGCGTTCCCGCACGACTTTTTCTCCTCTGCTTCTCCCTTGCCGCCGGTGGAGCTAGCCCATGTTGCTGCTGCTCCTCTTCCCATGTTGATTCTACTGCTCCTATGCCCGTGCTGATGTTGCTGATCCATGCTATGTTGTTGTTGTTGTTGCTGCTGTTGACTACCACCGTGACTGCTGCTGCTGGTGCTATTTTCTCTCTAAAGAAGGTACTCCATCAGAGTACTGCTACCTGAAAATTTGTGAAATTGATTTACTGTTAACTAAAAGCTTTCAATTAATAGCAATTGCCCCTAGTTGATCTTGTTGCAAATACTCCAATGATGATCAAATGAGGGAACAAGCGTCAGTTCATAGTTGCTGAATTCATTTTGAGCATATGCTATCCAATAATCCAAACCTTGGCACTCGCGGATAAATTTGCCGAGCAGCCTTTCGCTTTGTTGCCCCAAAGCAGCTGGTTGCCCCATGCCCATGTTCCAAAACCCATGGGGGAAACTGAAAGGGGCCCAACTTTCGCCTACATTTGTTAAACATCAATGTTTCCTTGAGCAGAATTCAGTGAACAAGAGTTGATAACCTAACATACTAATTGTACAGTCCTCATTTTTTTCTGAAGATTGCGTTGCATGTTATGGTACAGACTGTCATGTGAGCATACAAACATGAACAATTAGGGAGTTGGCTTTATAGATTTCTGGACACTGCACTTGTTAAGATTTCCATGTTTCACTAGTCCATCAGGACTTTGTGGAAGAGGGATAAGAGCTGATCAGGTCAACTAACCCTCTGCTTGTTTTGACGGTGGTCTGACGGATCAACTAACTCTTTTTTCTTAGACAGAGAGGTGCTATCAACCAATTTTACTAGAGACACTATGTAGTAGCTTTTCATCCACCTAGAGTTAAATATACCAGAACTACTCCATGCCATGGTCTTGAAATCTTAAGTCCAAGAAATCTAACAGAACTAAAATGATGCAGCAATTTGTTCTTAAGTGAATCACATTGATGCAGCAATGATGGCAGGATAATTTGAACCAGTTTTGTGCTGAATTGCTGTGCATTTATGCAGAAAGATAGGCTAGGAGGCAAGCCTATGTTGAATTGATGTGCAGTAAAGATAGGCCGGGAGGAAAATATTTTCTATGGTGTTGGCAAAAGCAGCGTCACCCAACAGTGGGCAAATCAACAGATGCTTTGACCATTTTTATTTTTTTTGCAGATGAGGGGATTAGCATGAAAGGCTGCTTAACTAGCACCTTCATATTTTGCTTTAATTGAGTAATAAGTTAAGCAAAGCTTTTGTCAGACCAGGCAATCTGCGTGTAAAGATATTTGCATCAGTGGTGCATTTTGAGGGGGAGGGACATAGGAGACAAGGACACTAGCCCTGAGTGGCTGAGCTGCTGAGCTTACCTTTGGTATGTATGATCATTCCTTTCCTCTCATTAAAGTGGAGAGGAAAGGATAATATAATAGCAATGATGTAGCAATTTGTTCTAAAGGGAATCACATTAATCTACTGGATCTACAGTGAACAAATTTATTTGGATTAATTTGAATTAATCAGAATAATACAGTTTAGAAACAAACTTGGCTGAAAATTCAGTCATTCTAAAATTTGCTTTAGTTAGTTTACTCCTAAAATTCAGTAAACAACTACTCTGCATACATGCTGGAGATCAATATCAACAACTATTCTGCATATTTTCCAAGATGTTTCAAAGATATGCACACTACTTTTTTACACACAACAAACATAACTTTTTGCATCTAAGAAAACCTCATGGATTGTCCTAAATACTCCGTGTCAATAATTATGGTACTAACTGATTGGCAACAGTTTCTTTGGGTGCACAATTTAAACATAAAATGACAGTACAAGAAGATCTTCGGTACTCCAATTTCTTTCGGTTTTGACAGCTTATTTTCAGTTTCAAAATGGAAAATACAGTTCTTCAGCACTCTAATTTTACAAACTGAAAATAGCAGCACCAAGAATTGAGTATAACATGATTGTTGTGAATTGCCATATACTCCTACAAGTCAACATGTGTATCAACTTTATTGGCTATAATTTTGTTGATCAACATGAACTACCGGTCACTGTTCTCCTTTGTACTAGAGCATCTGTGTATAATACAGACTTGAGTATAATAAGAGCATCAACTATCGATGCATGAACTTGAGTACATCTTCAACATGTAATTACTGAAGCACATGAACTTGAGTTTACTCAGAAAAGTGGTACCTTTTCACACAGAGTTGATTTGTCAATTGCAGTACTAGGGAGCAAGCACAAAGACTACCTCTTTTTACTCATCCATCCATCTCCATCTCCATCTCCAAGCGCCACCTCGTCTCCGGTCACTTCCACTGCCGACGGGGTCGTCGATTCAAGCAGCTCCCTTGCGCGCACGTATACCCTGTAGTCCTCCGAGCTCACCTCCTGTGCCGTGCATTTCAACTAGCTCCAGAAATCCTTCATTCGCCTGTCTTCTCGCTTGCCGGCCACCTCCCCTGACCTGAGTACGGACGGGCGCACTGGTGCTCTGCTTCGCCACCATCGGCGGGTGTGCACATCGGAGCCTCGCTGTTGGACCGCTCCAATCTGGCCACTCAATCCAACCGAGCTCATCTCCTTCCTCTCCGCCAAGGCACCTCCACTCCAGTGACTCAATCCATCCCGTCAATTGTAGTAGCAAGCAACTCAATCCATCCCATCAATTGCAGTAGCAAGCACAAAAGGGGCACCTGAGCTCCTCCACCTTGGTCGACGGCGTCATGGAGGGGCGAGCTTCGTGGTCGAAGGTGAGGAGGTGGTTGACGATGGACAGAAGCGGAAGGAGAGCAAGGACTCCGGACAGTGGTCTCCAAAAAATCAAACCTTCACGGCCGGCGAGCAGAGGGGAACAAGGCAGCGGGCAAAGAGGACGAAAACCACCGCGTGGGGCGACGTGGGGGGAGGGGGAGTGGCATGCGGTGTGCGGTGGCGGGAGGGGGAGCAAGGCGGCGGGGGCGAGGGCAAGGGAGGCGCGACCAAATCGACCGGCGTCGGAGAAGAGCGAGGAAGGAGACAGAGGACCACGAGTTTGGTCGGGAAAACCACGAGGGCTAAACTGCAAAAATGTTGTCGCGGCATGAATTACGGCATGAAGGGAGTATATGTGAATCACGCAATGCCATCTTGTTTAGCCAGGCATCATATATGTGAGTTTGTAACATCCCAAATTTTCAATTTGGAATGTTCTACATAGATCATTCATGCATATCATATTTTATTGCACTTCATTTTGCGATCCTTGAAATCCTAAGCAACTCAAGGACCCTCGGAGAGAGTTGGGGATTTCCCTGTTTTCATATTTGAGTTTTATCAAATATTGAAATGAGGATTTTTGGTTTTAATTAGTTTTCTCTCCGAAAATATTTCATATTAAAATATATGAGAGGAGATAATATGACTTCTCCAAATTAAATGAAATATTGCAGGAAAAATATTAAAATCAAATGTTTGTTTTTATCCGGAGTTTATTGCTATTTTATTTGAATTAGAAAAATTGCACGTTTTCCAAAGTTGCAGTTTAGGGCCAAGAAAATGTTCATCCTGTTCTAAATATTTTATTTAGATGGAGAAAATTTGTTTTGACATTTTTAGAATTTTATTATATTTTCTAGGATTTTTTCGTTTGGCTGAATTATTTAAAAAACGCGTAGTGGCCCAGTGGGCCGAAGCCCAGCCGAGTCGGCCCGCTTCCCCGACGCCGCCTCCGAGCTGGAGACCGCGCCGCCGCCGCCGCCCGAACCGGAGTCCGGCCGGGACTCTGTTTCCCCCGCGCCTTGCCCCCTCCTCCAAGCCCCCCGTCTCTTATAAGCCGCCGACCCCCCTAGAGCCCCGAGCCACCCCGCCGCCGCAAGCCGCCCCGCCGTCGCAAGCTGCTGCCGTTTGCCCGCTCCACCGCCGCCCCGCGCTACGCCGCCGCTCGCCGGAGCCGCCCGCCACGCAGGGCCCCGCTGGAGGTATAGCGCCGTTCGGTTTTTTTAAGAAAAACCGTTTCAGTTTTCATTAAAAAAACCCTAGTTTGTTTTTTTAGATCGGTTCGCCAGTTTTTCTCGGTTTAGTTACTTTGCGGACGTTCGTCCGTACGTTCGTTCTAACGAACGTGTTCACTCGTTAGCCGCAGACAACGAATGCTCGTTCGTTAGCCTGTTCGTCAGTTTTCTTTTTCTTGGATTTTTTGCGATAAATTTCAATCACGATTTCTGATCCGATTTTCGTTTTAGTTTATCTTTTTGCTCGTTTGTCGGAATCAGGCGATTCAAGCGCCTAGATCTTTGTCTCGAAACCCTCTTTCCGTTTAACCAACTTCAACAAGCTTTTGCTACTGTAAAATTGGACCTTAGTTCAGATTAACAAATGGATCTTGTTTCTTTCGCAGTTTGAGTTTCGTTGCTCCGTTCGATTTGATTCTTTTCGCAAACCGGAGTTCTTAAGTTGAACTTTCTGGTTAGATCTTCTTATTTCAGATTTACCCGTGTTTCTTTGTTTGTTTGCTTATGTATGCTATTGTTTGTTTGGGATAGAACACCCGTAGTGCGAAGCGTGCTACTACCAATCCCTAGGTTTTGCGGATCATCAGCAAGGCAAGTAACACTTTGATCATACCCCTTTATCACCCAGTTTTTATGCATTAGTTCCAATCCTCAAACATTGCATGGTTAGGATGTGATTAACATGTGGGTTGGGAAGTAGTTGTTGAGGTAGAACCTATTGCCCTGTTATATTCAAACCCTTGGGAGTTACTTCTACGTATTGCTTATATTGCTATGCTATGCTCGTAGACATGGTTTGGGTGAGTGAAATCCATGACAGATGTGAGATTGTTAATTAATGGTTCAACTTAAGGTGGAAACTTGAATACACATCTGGGTGGATTTTTTGTTGGGCACCTGGGGAATCCAGTGTTGTCCTAGGATATCCCGGAGTATCCGTGTGATAATCCTATGGTCCGCCACCCAGGCTCAAAGGGATTTGAGATATTTTCATGCTAGAAACTTCCGTGTGCAGCCACAAGCTATTATGGGATCTAGCATAGTTGAGTAGGTTGTGTGAAGCTCCTGAAGAGGTGGATCAACAGGTAGAGGGATGTAGGTTGGTATGGTCTGCCCGGAGTAAGGGGTCAATGCTTCTGAAATACTGTCTCTCGGTCATCCGTTTCTCAAACACCCTGTAGTGCGAGAAATCCAACGGAGGAGATCGGGTCTTGTGGGTAAAAGTGCGCAAATCTCTGCAGAGTGTATAAACTAATCATGGTTAGCCATGTCCCCGGTTATGGACATCTTGAGTATCTAGTACTTGGAGTATCATAAGTATCTCATCACTCTAAATAAAATTGTTGGGTTGTTAATTACTTTAATTGGGATTGAGTTGGAGGAACCTTCTCAATGATGTTTCAACTATCATGATAGTTAAATAAAATTTATTCCTTTGTTGTAGGGAAAAATTGGCTTTTCGCAAAAATCATAACCATAGAGCTTTCCACCAGCCAAATATGCATGTAGTGATAGCATTATTCTGTTTTTGCTCTACTGTGTTACTTCGCCAGCATATTCCATGTGCTGACCTGTTTTCGGGCTGCAACATATTATGTTGCAGACTTTTCAGACGAGGAGTAAGGTTCGTTAGGTCGTTGTCGTGCAGCTCAGCTATGTCGTTGGAGTTGATGGACTCGCTTTATCTTCCAAGCCTTCCGCTGTTATCATATTAGATGGCCTTAAGCCATATATATTGTAATAAGTTCTATTTTGAGACATTCGATGTAATAAGTGTGTGATTGCTACTCCGTTATAAATCCTCGAGTACTGTGTGTGTCAGCATTACCGATCCAGGGATGACACTTAAGCACAGAGACTTGACCGTTTGAGGTCGGGTCGCTACAAGATGGTATCAGAGCACACGCTGAGTGTAGGACACGACCACTAAGCTAAAACCCTAGATCACTATTCTCTTCTCATTTTTGACTCCTCTCGATTATCTACTCTTTAGGATGGCGGACGCAAGGAACAAGTTTGCACAACCGGATGAAGAAGCACCTTTTGGACGACACTTGAAGGAAGTCACTAGGTACTTGAACATTGGAATACCAAGTTTCACCAGGACTCACAACGCCACTTTACCAGAAGAGGAGCGATGGATGATTCAAGTTCAAGTTCCAGGAAGGACATTCACGCCAGTCACTAAGCCCATAGAGTTTTCCTTCGATGCACCAACCTGGAGTCTAGGAAAGAGTATGGCAGCTCACATCACCATGGGACGCATTGGAGAAGTTTATCATAAGGAGCTTAAGGATACTATCTATCAGATTTGTGGGTGCCGAGATGAGCAATGGGAGATGATCAGCACCAGGAAGGATAGATCAATTGCAGCTTTCATCCAGGAATTAAACCAACACATTCGTCGCCAGGAGAACTAGATGTGCGCAGGAATGATAGACCTGAAGAAGGCAATGACAAGGATCATGGAAATGGAGGAAGAACTTAAAGCTACATGTGAAGATTATGAGGAGGAAATCATCGTACTAGTGGATAAGAATGCCAACCTAACAATGAAGCTACGAGTATTCATGGGAGACCCTGCACCAGGAGGAGAAGACGAAGAACCCAAGGAGATTCGCCCGGAGGATTACATCATCATCGACGACACCGACTCGTTTCCTGACAATAGTGATGATGATTATGAAGACGAAGCTGGAGCAGACATCATAGTCTTCAACCGAGGAATATTTTTAGTAGACCACCACATCAGTAGTAGAATTCCACCATGTAAATAGTATAGCCCGAGCACTTTTCTAACGATAGTTAGATCGATTGTATGCCCTTGCTTGATTGATTGAGTGAAATGATTGTGTTTGTCTCATGTGCATATGGGTAGTGCTTTCTCATTAGACCTCATTCTATTCTAATCTCTCCCCTCTAAACCCATCAGATGCCTCCGAGACATGACCCGGATTTACCTTCCCACCGGAGCTCACTCAGTTGATCCAACAGCAGAATACCATAATGTAGTTGTTAGTTCAGAACCAAGGCAACAAAAACAACAACAACAACAACAACAACAACAACAACAACAACAATCCACCACCACCACCAGTTGATAACTTAGCCCGTTTTCTGAGGTTGCAGCCGCCGGTGTTTTCCAGTAGCACCGAGCCCATAGTAGCAGATGATTGGCTCCGCAGGATTGGAAGGGAGTTAACCACTGTAGGATGTACCGATGCTGAGAAGGTGTGTTTTGCCGCACATTAGTTGGATGGACCAGCAGCCTCATGGTGGTAGAATTACACTGTCACCTACCCTATAGCCACGGTGACATGAGATCAGTTTCAGCAAGCTTTTCGTACAGCCCATGTCTCAACTGGAGCTATGAGCATGAAGAAGCGTGAGTTTCGCAACTTACGCCAGGGGAACCGTACTGTGGCTCAGTACGCGGATGAGTTTAGCAAGTTATCCTGTTATGCCCCTGATGATGTGGCCACAGATGCCGCAAAGCAGGAGAAGTTTATGGAAGGGCTGAATGATGAGATGAGCATGCAGTTTATGGTGACAACATTCAACAACTACTAGGAGTTGGTAGATAAGGCTCTTATGATTGAAGGGAAGCAGCAGCAGATTGAGAACCGCAAAAGGAAGTATGGACAAGGAAGGTATAATTCAGGAGCTCAGCAGAAGCCTCACCTAACCCAGAACTCGGGAGGACTTGTTCATAACCATGGAGGCCACACCCATAATGGAGGAAGTAACCATAATCATACTGGGCCAAGGAATGGGAATGGGAATGGAGCAATCAACAATCAGAACCGCTCCAATCCAGCCACACCCACGAAGAGAGACCTAAGCCACGTTACTTGTTTCAAGTGCGGGAAGACTGGACACTATGCCACGGAGTGCCCTGAAGCGAAGAATGGAAATGGCAATGGGAGCGCTAGAAAGAAGCCCAATCCATTCAACAAAGGACAAGTGAACCACGTCAACGTGGAGGAGGTTGAAGAGCAGCCACACGCGGTTATTGGTAAGTTTTTGGTTAAGTCTTTTACCGCCCTTGTTCTTTTTGATACTGGTGCATCGCATTCATACATATCAAGGGAATTCGTGGATAAGTTTAAACTACCAACCTAAACCCTTAGGACCCATCTGTTAGTGAGTTCACCTAGAGCAGAGTATATGGCTAGTCGATGGTGCGACCAGATACCCTTAACCATTGGTAGCCATGTTTTTCCATCTGACCTAATAATCTTGGAGTCACAAGGATTGAATGTGATATTAGGAATGGATTGGATGTCAAAGTATGGAGGAAGCATTGACTGTGTTAGTAAGTCAATTTGTCTCACCACCCCGGAGGGAAAAAGGATCAAGTATGTATCTAGGCATGCGCCAAGGAGTAGCCAATTAAATACCCTCACGAGAGTTGTTCAGGAGGAAGTGCCTGTAGTCAAGGATTACCCGGATGTTTTTCCAGAGGAGTTACCAGGCATGCCACCGGATCGAGACATCGAGTTTTTGATAGAGTTATTGCCAGGCATCGGGCCTATATCGAAGAGACCATACCGGATGCCCGCAAATGATCTGGAGGAGATTAAGAAATAGATCAAGGAGTTACTGGAGAAAGGTTACATTCGACGGAGCTCATCACCATGGGGAGCCCCAGTGCTTTTGGTTGAGAAGAAGGATAAGTCCCTAAGAATGGTTGTTGATTATCGTGCGTTAAATGAGGTGACGATCAAGAACAAATACCCACTGCCGATGATCAATGATTTGTTCGACCAGCTACAAGGAGCTAAGGTGTTTTCAAAGATCGATCTGCGATCTGGATATCACCAGTTGAAGATACGAGAGAAGGACATACCAAAGACAGCATTCACCACACGGTACGGGTTGGATGAATATACGGCCATGTCGTTTGGACTGACTAACGCCCCTGCCTACTTCATGAGCATGATGAACAAAGTGTTCATGGAATATTTGGATAAGTTCGTTGTGGTGTTCATTGATGACATAATGGTATACTTGAAGAACGAGGAGGAGCACGAAGAGCATTTGCGTTTAGTTCTCGAGAAACTCAGGGAACATCAGTTGTATGCCAAGTTTAGCAAATGCGAGTTTTAGCTGAAGGAAGTTGGATTCCTTGGACATGTTATATCAGGAGAAGGTGTAGCAGTAGATCCTACCAAGGTTCAGTCAGTCACTGAATGGTTGGCACCCATTTCAGTTAGCGAGATCCGCAGTTTTCTTGGACTCACAGGATACTATCAGAGATTCATTGAGAATTTTTCCAAAATTGCGAAGCCAATGACGGAGTTATTGAAGAAGGATACCAAATTTAAATGGACAGAAGAATGTGAGGTGAGTTTTCAGGAGTTAAAGAAACGTTTGACGACAACCCCAGTGCTAATTCTGCCGGATATACGTAAGGAGTTTCAAGTGTATTCCGATGCCTCTCGCCTAGGACTTGGAAGTGTGCTTATGCAGGACAGAAGAGTTGTTTAGTATGCCTCGCGACAACTGAAACCGCACGAGTTTAATTATGCCACACATGATTTGGAGTTGGCTGCCGTAGTGCATGTGTTGAAGACCTGGAGGCATTACCTTATTGGAAATCATTGTGATGTGTACACGGATCATAAGAGTTTGAAGTACATTTTCACACAGAAGGAGATGAACCTTAGGCAGAGGAGATGGTTGGAGCTTATAAAGGATTGTGACATGAAGCTTCACTATCATCCAGGCTAATGTCGTAGCAGACGCCTTGAGTCGGAAGAGTTATGCTAATACCCTAGTGAGCACGGGATTGCCGAAGGAGTTAGCAGATGATCTCAGGGAACTTCGATTGGAGATTGTTCCTAGAGGTTTTGTTGCAACAATGGAGGTTCAGTCTACATTGTTAGGAAAGATTCGAGAAGCTCGGAAGGATGACAAAGAGGTTGCTGAGATAAAAGGGAGAATGAGCGAAGGAAAGGCCAAAGGTTTTCGTGAGGATGAGCACGACACCTTATGGTTCGAGGACCCTGTTCATGTGCCCAATAACACAGAGATCAGGAAGTTAATACTTCAGGAGGCTCATGACTCACCATACTCGATACACCCCGGAAACACCAAGATGTATTTGGATTTGAAGGAGCATTTCTGGTGGACTGGTATGAAGAAGGATATTGCCGAGTATGTAGCCGTATGTGATGTATGTCAAAGAGTGAAGGCTGAGCATCAAAAGCCAGCAGGATTGTTGCCGCCTATGCCGATACCCGAATGGAAGTGGGATAAACTTGGCATGGATTTTATCACCGGATTACCCAGGACCAAATCATGATATGATTCTATATGGGTAATAGTGGATCGCTTGACCAAAGTGGCTCACTTTATCCCAGTGAAAACCACCTATACAAGTGTAATGTTGGCCAAGATATATATGACCAGGATCGTATGTCTGCATGGAGTTCCGAGGACCATCGTATCAGATAGAGGGACATAGTTTACTTCAAAGTTTTGGCATCAGCTGCACCAAAATTTGGGGACAAGGTTGGAGTTTAGTACAACAACCCGCAGACAGATGGACAGACCGAGAGAGTCAACCAGATTCTGGAGGATATGTTGAGATCCTGTGCACTAGATTATGGATCTAGTTGAAGGAAATATGCCCTAGAGGCAATAATAAAGTTATTATTTATTTCCTTATAATCATGATAAATGTTTATTATTCATGCTAGAATTGTATTAACTGGAAACATAATACATGTGTGAATACATAGACAAACAAAGTGTCACTAGTATGCCTCTACTTGACTAGCTCATTAATCAAAGATGGTTATGTTTCCTAACCATGAACAATGAGTTGTTATTTGATTAACGGGATCACATCATTAAGAGAATGATCTGATTGACATGACCCATTCCATTAGCTTAGCACCCGATCGTTTAGTATGTTGCTATTGCTTTCTTCATGACTTATACATGTTCCTATAACTATGAGATTATGCAACTCCCGTTTACCGGAGGAACACTTTGGGTACTACCAAACATCACAACGTAACTGGGTGATTATAAAGGAGTACTACAGGTGTCTCCAAAGGTACATGTTGGGTTGGCGTATTTCGAGATTAGGTTTTGTCACTCCGATTGTCGGAGAGGTATCTCTGGGCCCTCTCGGTAATGCACATCACATAAGCCTTGCAAGCATTGCAACTAATGAGTTAGTTGCGAGATGATGTATTATAGAACGAGTAAAGAGACTTGCCGGTAACGAGATTGAACTAGGTATTGGATACCGACGATCGAATCTCGGGCAAGTAACATACCGATGACAAAGGGAACAACGTATGTTGTTATGCGGTCTGACCGATAAAGATCTTCGTAGAATATGTAGGAGCCAATATGGACATCTAGGTCCCGCTGTTGGTTATTGACCGGAGACGTGTCTCGGTCATGTCTACATTGTTCTCGAACCCGTAGGGTCCGCACGCTTAAGGTTATGATGACAGTTATATTATGAGTTTATGCATTTTGATGTACCGAAGGTTGTTCAGAGTCCCGGATGTGATCACGGACATGACGAGGAGTCTCGAAATGGTCGAGATGTAAAGATTGATATATTGGAAGCCTATGTTTGGATATCGGAAGTGTTCCGGGTGAAATCGGGATTTTACCGGAGTACCGGGAGGTTACCGGAACGCCCCGGGAACCATATGGGCCTTGATGGGCCTTAGTGGAAAGGAGAAAGGGGCAGCCCAAGGTGGCCGCGCGCCTCCCCCCTTCCCCTAGTCCTATTAGGACTAGGAGAGGTGGCCGGCCCCCTTTCTCTCTCCCCCCCCCCCCCGAGGAATCCTATTCCAACTAGGATTGGGGGTGGGGGAATCCTACTCCCGGAGGGAGTAGGACTCTCCTGGCGCGCCCCTTGTGGCCAGCCAGCCTCCCCCCTTTGGTCCTTTATATACTGAGGTAGAGGTACCCTAGAACACACAAGTTGATCCACGTGATTATTCCTTAGCCGTGTGCGGTGCCCCCAGCCACCATATTCCTCGATAATACTGTAGCGGAGTTTAGGCGAAGCCCTGCTGCTGTAGTGCATCAAGATCGTCACCACGCCGTCGTGCTGACGGAACTCTTCCCCGACACTTTGCTGGATCGGAGTCCGGGGATCGTCATCGAGCTGAACGTGTGCTCGAACTCGGAGGTGCCGTAGTTTCGGTACTTGATCGGTTGGATCGTTAAGACGTACGACTACTTCCTCTACGTTGTGTCAACGCTTCCGCAGTCGGTCTGCGTGGGTACGTAGACAAAACTCTCCCCTCTCGTTGCTATGCATCACATGATCTTGCATGTGCGTAGGAAATTTTTTGAAATTACTACGAAACCCATCAGTGGTATCAGAGCCCGGTTATTTATGTTGATGTTATATGCACGAGTAGAACACAAATGAGTTGTGGGCGATATAAGTCATACTGCCTACCAGCATGTCATACTTTGGTTCGGCGGTATTGTTGGACGAGACGACCTGGACCAACATTACGCGTACGCTTACGCGAGACCGGTTCCCCCGACGTGCTTTGCACACAGGTGGCTTGCGGGCGACTGTCTCTCCAACTTTAGTTGAACCAAGTGTGGCTACGCCCGGTCCTTGCGAAGGTTAAAACGGAGTCTATTTAACAAACTATCGTTGTGGTTTTGATGCGTAGGTGAGATTGGTTCTTGCTTAAGCCCGTAGCAGCCACGTAAAACTTGCAACAACAAAGTAGAGGACGTCTAACTTGTTTTTGCAGGGCATGTTGTGATGTGATATGGTCAAGACATGATGCTGAATTTTATTGTATGAGATGATCATGTTTTGTAACCGAGTTATCGGCAACTGGCAGGAGCCTTATGGTTGTCGTTTTATTGTATGCAATGCAATCGCGATGTAATGCTTTACTTTATTACTAAGCGGTAGTGATAGTCGTGGAAGCATAAGATTGGCGAGACAACAACGATGCTACGATGGAGATCAAGGTGTCGCGCCGGTGACGATGGTGATCATGATGGTGCTTCGGAGATGGAGATCACAAGCACAAGATGATGATGGCCATATCATATCACTTATATTGATTGCATGTGATGTTTATCCTTTTATGCATCTTATCTTGCTTTGATTGACGGTAGCATTATAAGATGATCTCTCACTAAATTATCAAGAAGTGTTCTCCCTGAGTATGCACCGTTGCCAAAGTTCGTCGTTCCCAGACACCACGTGATGATCGGGTGTGATAAGCTCTACGTCCATCTACAATGGGTGCAAGCCAGTTTTGCACACGCAGAATACTCAGGTTAAACTTGACGAGCCTAGCATATGCAGATATGGCCTCGGAACATGGAGACCGAAAGGTCGAGTGTGAATCATATAGTAGATATGATCAACATAACGATGTTCACCATTGAAAACTACTCCATCTCACGTGATAATCGGTTATGGTTTAGTTGATTTGGATCACGTGATCACTTAGAAGATTAGAGGGATGTCTATCTAAGTGGGAGTTCTTAAGTAATATGATTAATTGAACTTAAATTTATCATGAACTTAGTCCCTGATAGTATCTTGCTTGTTTATGTTGATTGTAGATAGATGGCTCATGCTGTTGTTCCGTTGAATTTTAATGCGTTCCTTGAGAAAGCAAAGTTGAAAGATGATGGTAGCAATTACACGGACTGGGTCCGTAACTTGAGGATTATCCTCATTGTTGCACAGAAGAATTACGTCCTGGAAGCACCGCTGGGTGCCAGGCCTGCTGCAGGAGCAACGCCGGATGTTATGAACGTCTGGCAGAGCAAAGCTGATGACTACTCGATAGTTCAGTGTGTCATGCTTTACGGCTTAGAATCGGGACTTCAACGACGTTTTGAACGTCATGGAGCATATGAGATGTTTCAGGAGTTGAAGTTAATATTTCAAGCAAATGCCCGGATTGAGAGATATGAAGTCTCCAATAAGTTCTATAGCTGCAAGATGGAGGAGAACAGTTCTGTCAGTGAGCATATACTCAAAATGTCTGGGTATAATAATCACTTGATTCAATTGGGAGTTAATCTTCCAGATGATTGCGTCATTGACAGAATTCTCCAATCACTGCCACCAAGCTACAAGAGCTTCGTGATGAACTATAATATGCAAGGGATGAACAAGACTATTCCCGAGCTCTTCGCAATGCTAAAAGCTGCGGAGGTAGAAATCAAGAAAGAGCATCAAGTGTTGATGGTCAACAAGACCACTAGTTTCAAGAAAAAGGGCAAAGGGAAGAAGAAGGGGAACTTCAAGAAGAACAGCAAACAAGTTGCTGCTTAGGAGAAGAAACCCAAGTCTGGACCTAAGCCTGAAACTGAGTGCTTCTACTGCAAGCAGACTAGTCACTGGAAGCAGAACTGCCCCAAGTATTTGGCGGATAAGAAGGATGGCAAGGTGAACAAAGGTATATGTGATATACATGTTATTGATGTGTACCTTACTAGAGCTCGCAGTAGCACCTGGGTATTTGATACTGGTTTTGTTGCTAATATTTGCAACTCGAAACAGGGACTACGGAATAAGCGGGCACTAGCAAAGGACGAGGTGACGATGCGCGTGGGAAACGGTTCCAAAGTCGATGTGATCGCGGTCGGCACGCTACCTCTACATCTACCTTCGGGATTAATATTAGACCTAAATAATTGTTATTTGGTGCCAGCGTTGAGCATGAACATTATATCTGGATCTTGTTTGATGCGAGACGGTTATTCATTTAAATCAGAGAATAATGGTTGTTCTATTTATATGAGTAATATCTTTTATGGTCATGCACCTTTGAAAAGTGGTCTATTTTTGATGAATCTCGATAGTAGTGATACACATATTCATAATGTTGAAGCCAAAAGATGCAGAGTTGAGAATGAAAGTGCAACTTATTTGTGGCACTGTCATTTAGGTCATATCGGTATAAAGCGCATGAAGAAACTCCATACTGATGGACTTTTCGAACCACTTGATTATGAATCACTTGGTACTTGCGAACCGTGCCTCATGGGCAAGATGACTAAAACACCGTTCTCCGGTACTATGGAGAGAGCAACAGATTTGTTGGAGATCATACATACCGATGTATGTGGTCCGATGAATATTGAGGCTCGTGGCGGATATCGTTATTTTCTCACCTTCACAGATGACTTAAGCGGATATGGGTATATCTACTTAATGAAACATAAGTCTGAAACATTTGAAAAATTCAAAGAATTTCAGAGTGAAGTTGAAAATCATCGTAACAAGAAAATAAAGTTTCTACGATCTGATCGTGGAGGAGAATATTTGAGTTATGAGTTTGGTGTACATTTGAAAAATTGTGGAATAGTTTCGTAATTCACGCCACCCGGAACACCACAGCGTAATGGTGTGTCCGAACGCCGTAATTGTACTTTACTAGATATGGTGCGATCTATGATGTCTCTTACTGATTTACCGCTATCGTTTTGGGGATACGCTCTAGAGACGGCCGCATTCACGTTAAATAGGGCACCATCAAAATCCGTTGAGACGACGCCTTATGAACTGTGGTTTGGCAAGAAACCAAAGTTGTTGTTTCTTAAAGTTTGGGGCTGCGATGCTTATGTGAAAAAGCTTCAACCTGATAAGCTCGAACCCAAATCGGAGAAATGTGTCTTCATAGGATACCCAAAGGAGACTGTTGGGTACACCTTCTATCACAGATCCGAAGGCAAAACATTCGTAGCTAAGATTTGATCCTTTCTAGAGAAGGAGTTTCTCTCGAAAGAAGTGAGTGGGAGGAAAGTAGAACTTGACGAGGTAACTGTGCCTGCTCCTTTATTGGAAAGTAGTACATCACAGAAAACTGTTTCTGCGACACCTACACCAATAAGTGAGGAAGCTAATGATGATAGTCATGAAACTTCAGATCAAGATACTACTGAACCTCGTAGATCAACCAGAGTAAGATCCGCGCCAGAGTGGTACGGTAATCCTGTTCTGGAAATCATGCTACTAGATCATGATGAACCTACGAACTATGAAGAAGCGATGGTGAGCCCAGATTCCGCAAAGTGGCTTGAAGCCATGAAATCTGAGATAGGATCCATGTATGAGAACAAAGTATGGACTTTGGTTGACTTGCCCGATGATCGGCAAGCAATTGAGAATAAATGGATCTTTAAGAAGAAGACTGACGCTGATGGTAATGTTACTGTCTACAAAGCTCGACTTGTCGCGAAAGGTTTTCGGCAAGTTCAAGGGAATGACTACGATGAGACCTTCTCACCCGTAGCGATGCTTAAGTCCGTCCGAATCATGTTAGCAATTGCCGCATTTTATGCTTATGAAATTTGGCAAATGGATGTCAAAACTGCATTCCTGAATGGATTTCTGGAAGAAGAGTTGTATATGATGCAACCAGAAGGTTTTGTCGATCCAAAAGGAGCTAACAAAGTGTGCAAGCTCCAGCGATCCATTTATGGACTGGTGCAAGCCTCCCGGAGTTGGAATAAACGCTTTGATAGTGTGATCAAAGCATTTGGTTTTATACAGACTTTTGGAGAAGCCTGTATTTACAAGAAAGTGAGTGGGAGCTCTATAGCATTTCTAATATTATATGTGGATGACATATTACTAATTGGAAATGATATAGAATTTCTGGATAGCATAAAGGGATACTTGAATAAGAGTTTTTCAATGAAAGACCTCGGTGAAGCTGCTTACATATTAGGCATAAAGATCTATAGAGATAGATCAAAACGCTTAATTGGACTTTCACAAACAACATACCTTGACAAAATTTTGAAGAAGTTCAAAATGGATCAAGCAAAGAAAGGATTCTTGCCTGTGTTACAAGGTGTGAAATTGAGTAAGACTCAATGCCCGACCACTGCAGAAGATAGAGAAAATATGAAAGATGTTCCCTATGCATCAGCCATAGGATCTATCATGTATGCAATGCTGTGTACCAGACCTGATGTGTGCCTTGCTATAAGTCTAGCAGGGAGGTACCAAAGTAATCCATGAGTGGATCACTGGACAGCGGTCAAGAACATCCTGAAATACCTGAAAAGGACTAAGGATATGTTTCTCGTATATGGAGGTGACAAAGAGCTCATCGTAAAAGGTTACGTTGATGCAAGCTTTGACACTGATCCGGACGATTCTAAATCGCAAACCGGATACGTGTTTACATTAAACGGTGGAGCTGTCAGTTGGTGCAGTTCTAAACAAAGCGTCGTAGCAGGATCTACATGTGAAGCGGAGTACATAGCTGCTTCGGAAGCAGCGAACGAAGGAGTCTGGATGAAGGAGTTCATATCCGATCTAGGTGTCATACCTAGTGCATCGGGTCCAATGAAAATATTTTGTGACAATACTGGTGCAATTGCCTTGGCAAAGGAATCCAGATTTCACAAGAGAACCAAGCACATCAAGAGACGCTTCAATTCCATCCGGGATCTAGTCCAGGTGGGAGACATAGAGATTTGCAAGATACATACGGATCTGAATGTTGCAGACCCGTTGACTAAGCCTCTTCCACGAGCAAAACATGATCAGCACCAAGGCTCCATGGGTGTTAGAATCATTACAGTGTAATCTAGATTATTGACTCTAGTGCAAGTGGGAGACTAAAGGAAATATGCCCTAGAGGCAATAATAAAGTTATTATTTATTTCCTTATAATCATGATAAATAGTTTCCTACCTAGTGTTAAATAAGAATACTATTTCATATATAGTGAAGTATTTAAATACATGTGAGGATACAGGTTATGGAAACGAAGTTACGAAGACGCACTAGAAATAATACTAACACTCGGTGAATACCTCAATACTAAAGGACTAGTGAGCTAAGGTAGACTCAAACATGTTGTCACGTCTAGCGATAACTTTGTTCTCTCTCCTCACTTGATATCGTAAGATGATTAATACTAAAAGAGATCGGATATAGTCTATTCCTATACAACATAAATATGCGTTAAATTCTGATACTTATAATAGATTGTTCATTGAATTTAAGACCTCGCGCATCGAAAATCACTCATAAGAAGTAATTGATCTGACTCTCGAACGGCACCATCCATCTCAACAAGGTAGGCACACTGTAGACGCGCTCGATCTTGGGTGGTTCGTTCATTAGTTATGTTGCTAAGTCATCAAGGCATTCTTGCATAAGAACCTTAGTCACCCATGGTGATTAACCTACGTAGATTTTGCAGACTCTTCCTTGAACGCAGACCCACCCTTGGCTCACAGTTTACCTGCTGAAGACGCGAACATCTTAATTGGGCTATCTCACAGAACACTATGCACAAAAAATTTCTGACAATTTTTTCAAGTACTGTCAAAATAAAAGTAAACCAAACTCAACAAAATTGATAGCAACAACTCCTACAAGTGCATAGAGCCTATATCATGCATTAGAACTACTTTTGACCATATAAATTTGACATGCAAGCTCAAGAACAGGGTCACCTAGGCAGCACAAATTTGCAATGAATTAAGCAATAGAACAAAAACTAATTGGACCAATGGAGGAGTCACATACCAAGGAACAATCTCCCCAAGTAGTTTTGCGAGAGGTGCTTTTAGCAAGGAGATCGAAAATCGCAACAAAATGAGCTAGAACTCGTGCTTGAGCTGGATATTCGTGTTTGTGGGAGGAAGAAGAAGTGTGTGGGTGCAGGAATAAGTGGAGAAGGGCCACCATGGGCCCACGAGGCAGGGTGGCGCACCCAGGGGGTAGGGTGCGCCCTCCACCCTCGTGGCCAGGTGGATGCCCCTCGTGTTGTGTTCTCAGTGCCAAATATTCTCAAATATTCTAGAAAAAATCATATTTAAATTTCAGGGCATTTGGAGAACTTTTATTTTCGGGGTATTTTTATATTGCACGGATAATTCAGATAAAGACAGAAAAATACTATTTTATTTTTATTTTATATAAATAACAGAAAGTAAAAGGAGGGTACAGAAGGTTGTGCCTTCTAGTTTCATCCATCTCATGCTCATCAAAAGGAATCCACTAACAAGGTTGATCAAGTCTTGTTAACGAACTCATTCCGAATAACATGGAACCGGAGAAATTTCGAATAACACTATGTTACCTCAACGGGGATATGCACATCCCCAATAATAAGAATATCATATTTCTTCTTGAAAGTAGGAAGAGGAAATTCAAAACCTCCAAATATAATCGATGGAATTTTTCCAATAGAGTTGATACTATGAACTTGAGGTTGTTTCCTCGGAAAGTGTACCGTATGCTCATTACCATTAACATGAAAAGTGACATTGCCTTTAGTGCAATCAATAACAGCCCCTGCAGTATTCAAAAAGGGTCTTCCAAGAATAATAGACATACTATCGTCCTCGGGAATATCAAGAATAACAAAGTCCGTTAAAATAGTACGTTTGCAACTACAACAGGCACATCCTCACAAATACCGACAGGTATAGCAGTTGATTTATCAGCCATTTGCAAAGATATTTCAGTAGGTGTCAACTTATTCAAATCAAGTCTACGATATAAAGAGAGAGGCATAACACTAACACCGGCTCCAAGATCACATAAAGCAGTTTTAACATAGTTTCTTTTAATGGAGCATGGTATAGTGGGTACTCCTGGATCTCCAAGTTTCTTTGGTATTCCACCCTTAAAAGTATAATTAGCAAGCATGGTGGAAATTTCAGCTTCCGGTATCTTTCTTTTATTTGTAACAATTTCTTTCATGTACTTAGCATAAGGATTCATTTTAAGCATATCAGTTAATCGCATACGCAAAAATATAGGTCTAATCATTTCAGCAAAGCGCTCAAAATCCTCATCATCCTTTTTCTTGGATGGTTTGGGAGGAAAAGGCATGGGTTTCTGAACCCATGGTTCTCTTTCTTTACCATGTTTCCTAGCAACAAAGTCTTTCTTATCATAACGTTGATTCTTTGATTGTGGGTTATCAAGATCAACAGCAGGTTCAATTTCTATATCATTATCATTACTAGGTTGAGCATCATCATGAACATTATCATTAACATTATCACTAGTTTCAGGTTCATTACCAGATTGTGTTTCAGCATCAGAAATAGAAATATCATTTGGATTCTCAGGTGTTTCAGCAATAGGTTCACTAGAAGCATGCAAAGTCCTATCATTTTTCTTTTTCTTCCTTTTAGAAGGACTAGGTGCATCTATATTATTTCTCTGAGAATCTTGCTCAATTCTCTTAGGGTGGCCTTCAGGATACAAAGGTTCCTGAGTCATTCTACCAGTTCTAGTAGCCACTCTAACAGCATAATCATTATTCTTACTATTCAATTCATTGAGCAAATCATTTTGAGCTTTAAGTACTTGTTCTACTTGAGTGGTAACCATAGAAGCATGTTTACTAATAAGTTTAAGTTCACCTTTAACATTAGCCATATAATCACCCAAGTGTTCAAGCATATTTGAATTGTATTTCAATTGTCTACCAAAATAAGCATTGAAGTCTTCTTGCTTAACCATAAATTTATCAAACTCATCTAAGCATGGGCTAGCAAACTTAGTAAATGGGATTTCAGCTTTATCATATCTATAGAGAGAATTTACCTTTACTACCTGTGTCGGGTTATCAAGACCATGAGTTTCTTCAATAGGTAATGGATTAAGATCATATGTTTCTTCAACAGGCGGTAAATTAAGACCGTGTATTTCTTCAATAGGAGGTAAATTCTTAACATCTTCAGCTTTAATACCTTTTTCTTTCATAGATTTCTTTGCCTCTTGCATATCTTCAGGACTGAGAAATAGAACACCTCTCTTCTTCGGAGTTGGTTTAGGAATAGGCTCAGGAAGTGCCAATTATTTTCATTTGTCAACATATTATTCAATAGAATTTCAGCTTCATCCGGTGTTCTTTCCCTGAAAACAGAACCAGCACAACTATCCAGGTAATCTCTGGAAGCATTGAGTTAGTCCATTATAAAAGATATCAAGTATTTCATTTTTCTTAAGAGGATGATCAGGCAAAGCATTAAGTAATGAGAAGCCTCCCCCAAGCTTGTGGGAGACTCTCTTCTTCAATTTGCACAAAATTATATATATCCCTTAAAGCAGCTTGTTTCTTATGAGCAGGGAAATATTTAGCAGAGAAGTAATAAATCATATCCTGGGGACTACGCACACAACCAGGATCCAAAGAGAATTAAACCATATCTGTTGGGCGAACACCCTTTTGAGAAAACAAAAAATTTCCTACGGTTTCACCAAGATCCATCTAGGAGTTCATCTAGCAATGAGTGATTGGATTGCATCTACATACCTTTGTAGATCACGCGCGGAAGCGTTCAAAGAACGGGGATGAGGAAGGCGTACTCGACGTGATCCAAATCACCGGAGATCCTAGCGCCGAACGGACGGCACCTCCGCGTTCAACACACGTACGGTCAGTGTAACGTCTCCTTATTCTTGATCCAGCAAGGGGGAAGGAGAGGTTGAGGAAGATGGCTCCAAAAGCAGCACGACGGCGTGGTGGGGTGGAGCTGCAGTACTCCGGCAGGGCTTCGCCAAGCACTATGAGAGGAGGAGGATGTGTTGGAGAGGGAGGAGGGAGGCACCAAAGGCGTGGATTGAGAGGCCCTCCTTCCCCCACTATATATAGGGAGCCTAGGGGGGGCGCCGGCCCTAGGAGATCCAATCTCCTAGGGGGGCGGCGGCCAAGGGAGGAATCCTCCTCCAAGGGCACCTAGGAGTGCCTTTCCCCCTTTTGGGACTCTTCCTTCCTTATCTCTTGGCGCATTGGGCCTCTTGGGGCTGGTGCCCTTGGCCCATATAGGCCAAGGCGCACCCTACAGCCCATGTGGCCCCCCGGGGCAGGTGGCCCCACTCGGTGGACCTCCGGGACCCTTCCGGTGGTCCCGGTACAATACCGGTGACCCCGAAACTTGTCCCGATGGCCGAAATAGCACTTCCTATATATAATTCTTTACCTCCGGACCATTCCGGAACTCCTCGTGACGTCCGGGATCTCATCCGGGACTCCAACAACTCGGGTTACTCGCAACATAACGTACCGACTATGTAGACACGTGTCTCCTTAAACCCTACGTCACCGTCAATATATAGTTATTGCGCTCTACGGGTTGGAGTTACAACGAGATGCGTAGCGACTCTTTGTCACTGAACCTTAAGTGTAGTAGACCTAACCGGGTTCGCGTGATTGGAGTGTCGAGGAACGAGAGAGGCTATTGATGAGGTGCCCCTGCGGTTATACTTGCAATTCACCGGATCTAAAGTCCATTAAGAAGCCAATATGCAACCAGTAACGGGGATCATGGTTGAATACCGTCTGCTCGGGTTTTTAGTGATTTGGTATGTATTTTACATTGATTACGAGTAAGGAGAGGAGACTTGCCCGGTAACTCCCGCAGAATCTGGAACTAGGTTATTACATGGCATATCCCCTCGATGATCTCATCAGCATGAACCAAAGATGTGGAGGATTCAAGCAATGGGACGATGTCGAAATTATCGGGAAAGTATACCACGATCTGATTGTCAACTGGTAGACATGACCGATGACAAAGGGAACAACGTATGTTGTTATGCGTGTCTGACCGATAAAGATCTTCGTAGAATATGTAGGAGCCAATATGGGCATCCAGGTCCGCTATTGGTTATTGACCGGAGACGTGTCTCGGTCATGTCTACATTGTTCTCGAACCCGTAGGGTCCGCACGCTTAAGGTTACGATGACAGTTATTATTATGAGTTTATGCATTTTGATGTACCGAAGGTTGTTCGGAGTCCGGATGTGATCACGGACATGACGAGGAGTCTCGAAATGGTCGAGACATAAAGATTGATATATTGGAAGCCTATGTTTGGATATCGGAAGTGTTCCGGGTGAAAGGATTTTACCGGAGTACCGGAGGTTACCGGAACCCCCCGGGAGCATATGGTGGCCTTAGTCTTGATCAGTGGATCACGAAGGGGCGCGCACAGACTGGGACCCTTGATGGGTTCGCCTTGAAGTGGGAAAGGAGAGCAACAGCGTCAGAGGTATACCCAAGGTGGCCAGCCTTTATGTCAGCGCGCTCGCCCCCTTTTCCCTGTCCTATTAGACTAGGAGGGTGGCCGCCCCTCTCTCTCTTAGCCCCCCCCCCCCCCGAGATCCATTCCACTAGAGATTGGGGAGGGGGGGACAATTACGCCTTACTATAGTCCCACGTTAGTGGAGTAACAGACTCTCTCTCTGGCAGATCGCACCAACCACAAAGCTCTACGTTCCTGAGACCGCGCTCAATCCCGGGGTGTGTACAACGCATCCCTCATGGAAACATGGATAAGAACACGACCTCCACTTCGACATTGGAAATACCCTCTCCTAGCAATTACTGAGAGTATTACACTTTATATACTGAGGTAGAGGGCAAACCCTCTTACTTGCTAGATACGCTTTAAACAGAGATTGGGAGTGTCTCTCCGTACCGTGCATTAATCATTCCTTTACAGTCCGTGTGCGATTCGCCTCCTAATGGATCGCCTTAGAAGCCGCATCCATCAGTATTCCACATCGACCATACATACCCTAGATTAGTCCATAGTCAGGCGGAGGTAAACATGACTGAGTCGCAATTGCTTGAATCTGCCTGCACTAGATCAGGTAGCAGCCTAAGAGTCTCGAGTCTAAGAGGCTCTCACTAGGGACATGTTGGTGTCTAGTTATTTCACGAGACACGTTGGATTATCGGATGTATTCGGAGAACTCAATTCACCACCAGTTATAGCACTGCATTATAGCTAACAGACAATTGAGGGATAGTAGGTCAACGAGGGGAAGAAACTGAGTCTATCACTATAATGTTAGTCTTAGTCTAACGTGCTGTGCTCTCGCAACTAGGCGGCAATATTTCCAACACGCAGGTGTCCGTAGTTTCGGTATCTACAATGGGAGCTAGAGTTCAGTAATTTTACGGTGAGAAAGTTGAGTGCGACTCTTTCGCATATCTACTGTTTCGGAGGACACTCGGTGCACGCTATCAGGGGTAAGGTCGGGCTCTGGTGGGTACGAATTGTACTGAGTCTAGTACTCGACTTCTACTCTCCTCGTTGCTAGATTGTCATTCGACATGACTCTTGCGCGGTGTGCGGAGAGGTGATAATGTTTTTGAAATTTATCTACACGACACAGCATTCTGCACACTTTTTTGTCGAATGGAGTCGTACAAATGTTTTGCACTTACTCCGAGCTCGTGTAAGTTCTCTGATCTATCCATATCTCATGGAAAGCACTTAACTTTCAACGAATGCAGTATGTTTGAAAAAGATCGGACAGCCGAGAAGCGCTTTGGGAATGGTGCCTTGTCTTTCTTGTGAAACTGGGCTCCTTAGTGGCAACGCTGGTTGCAACAATGGTAGCAGTGTGCAGAACATCTCCAGTGTTGTCACAGTGGGATTGAGGAGAGGAATGTTTGGATCAGAGACCGACAGTTGTTTGGACCAGATTTGATCAAAGAGTCTGAAGAGAAAGTTAAGTTGATTAGAGATAGACTGAAGATAGCTCAGTCCAGGAAGAAGAGTTGTGCAAATTCGAAATGCAAGGAAATAACCTATGAAATTGGAGATAGAGCATACCTGCGAGTGTCACCCCTACGAGGAGTGAAACATTTTGGAGTTAGGGGAAAGTTAGCCCCGAGATTTGTAGGACCGTATCGAATTTTGGAACGTATGGGAGAAGTTGCCTACAAGTTGGAGTTACTTGAAGGACTGTCAGGAGTTCATGATGTATTTCATGTTTCACAGCTGAAGAAGTGTCATGCTGAGATGGCCGATATACCGTTAAGAGATACAATACCCTTGGAGGCGATTCAGTTGGACGGTGATTTGACCTATGAGGAGAAGCCAGTCAGGATTCTCGAGTTTGCCAGCCGAGTCACCCGCAGCAAGGTTATCAAGTTTTGCAAAGTTCAGTGGAGCCACCATACCGAGGATGAAGCCACCTGGAAACGAGAGGATGATCTTCGCAAAGACCACCCACACCTATTCTCTAGCCAACCCGAATCTCGAGGGCGAGATTCATCTTAAGGGGGGTAGGTTTGTAACATCCCAAATTTTCAATTTGGAATGTTCTACAAAGATCATTCATGCATATCATATTTTATTGCATTTCGTTTTGTGATCCTCGAAATCCTAAGCAACTCAAGGACCCTCGGAGAGAGTTGGGGATTTCCCTATTTTCATATTTGAGTTTTATCAAATATTAAAACAAGGATTTTTGGTTTTAATTATTTTTCTCTCCGAAATATTTCATATTAAAATATATGAGAGGAGATAATATGACTTCTCCAAAATAAATGAAATATTGGAGGAAAAAGATTAAAAGCAAATATTTGCTTTTATACAGAGTTTATTGCTATTTTATTGGAATTAGAAAAATTGCATGTTTTCCAAAGTTGCATTTTAGGGCCAAGAAAATGTTCATCTTATTCTAAATATTTTATTTAGACAGAGAAAATTTGTTTTGGCATTTTTAGAATTTTATTTTATTTTCTAGGATTTTTTCATTCAGCGAAATTATTATCTTTTAAAAAAAACGCACAGTGGCCGACTGGGCCGAAGCCCTGCCGAGCCGGCCCGCTTCCCCGCCGCCGCCTCCGAGCTGGAGACCGCGCCGCCGCCGCTGCCGCCGCCCGAACCGGAGTCCGGCCGGGACTCTGTTTCCCCCGCGCCTTGCCCCCTCCTCCAAGCCCCCCGTCTCTTATAAGCCGCCGACCCCCCTAGAGCCCCGAGCCACCCCGCCGCCGCAAGCCGCAAACCCCGCCGCCGCTGCCGTTTGCCCATGCCGCCGTCGCACTGCGTTGCCCCTCCACTAGCCGGAGCCGCCCGCCGCGCCGGACCTCGCCGGAGGTATAGCGTCGTTCGGTTTTTTTAAGAAAAAACGGTTCGGTTTTCATTAGAAAACCCTAGTTCGTTTTTTAGATCGGTTCGATGGTTTTCCTCGGTTTAGTTACTTTGCGGACGTTCGTCCGTACGTTCGTTCTAACAAACGTGTTCACTCATTAGCCGCAGACAACGAACGCTCGTTCGTTAGCCTGTTCATCAGTTTCCTTTTTCCGCGATAAATTTCAATCGCGGTTTCTGATCCGATTTTCGTTTTAGTTTATCTTTTCGCTCGTTCGCCGGAATCAGGCGATTCAAGCGCCTAGATTTTCATCTAGAAACCCTCTTTCCGTTTAACCAACTTCAACAAGCTTTTGCTACTGTAAAATTGGACCTTAGTTCAGATTAACAAATGGATCTTGTTTCTTTCGCAGTTTGAGTTTCGTTGCTCCGTTCGATTTGATTCTTTTCGCAAACCGGAGTTCTTAAGTTGAACTTTCTGGTTAGATCTTCTTATTTGAGATTTACCCGTGTTTCTTTGTTTGTTTGCTTATGTATGCTATTGTTTGTTTGGGATAGAACACCCGTAGTGCGAAGCGTGCTACTACCAATCCCTAGGTTTTGCGGATCATCAGCAAGGCAAGTAACACTTTGATCATACCCCTTTATCACCCAGTTTTTATGCATTAGTTCCAATCCTCAAACATTGCATGGTTAGGATGTGATTAACATGTGGGTTGGGAAGTAGTTGTTGAGGTAGAACCTATTGCCCTGTTATATTCAAACCCTTGGGAGTTACTTCTACGTATTGCTTATATTGCTATGCTATGCTCGTAGACATGGTTTGGGTGAGTGAAATCCATGACAGATGTGAGATTGTTAATTAATGGTTCAACTTAAGGTGGCAACTTGAATACACATCTGGGTGGATTTTTTGTTGGGCACCTGGGGAATCCAGTGTTGTCCTAGGATATCCCGGAGTATCCGTGTGATAATCCTATGGTCCGCCACCCAGGCTCAAAGGGATCTGAGATATTTTCATGCTAGAAACTTCCGTGTGCAGCCACAAGCTATTATGGGATCTAGCATAGTTGAGTAGGTTGTGTGAAGCTCCTGAAGAGGTGGATCAACAGGTAGAGGGATGTAGGTTGGTATGGTCTGCCCGGAGTAAGGGGTCAATGCTTCTGAAATACTGTCTCTCGGTCATCCGTTTCTCAAACACCCTGTAGTGTGAGAAATCCAACGGAGGAGATCGGGTCTTGTGGGGAAAAGTGCGCAAATCTCTGCAGAGTGTATAAACTAATCATGGTTAGCCGTGTCCCCGATTATGGACATCTTGAGTATCTAGTACTTGGAGTATCATAAGTATCTCATCACTCTAAATAAAATTGTTGGGTTGTTAATTACTTCAATTGGGATTGAGTTGGAGGAACCTTCTCAATGATGTTTCAACTACCATGATAGTTAAATAAAATTTATTCCTTTGTTGTAGGAAAAAATTGGCTTTTCGCAAAAATCATAACCATAGAGCTTTCCACCAGCCAAATATGCATGTAGTGATAGCATTATTCTGTTCTTGCTCTACTGTGTTACTTTGCCAACATATTCCATGTGCTGACCCGTTTTCGGGCTGCAACATATTATGTTGCAGCCTTTTCAGACGAGGAGTAAGGTTCGTTAGGTCGTTGTCGTGCAGCTCAGCTATGCCGTTGGAGTTGATGGACTCGCTTTATCTTCCAAGCCTTCCGCTGTTATCATATTAGATGACCTTAAGCCATATTTATTGTAATAAGTTCTCTTTTGAGACATTCGATGTAATAAGTGTGTGATTGCTACTCTGTTATAAATCCTCGAGTACTGTGTGTGTCAGCATTACCGATCCAGGGATGACACTGAAGCACAGAGACTTGACCGTTTGAGGTCGGGTCGCTACAGAATTTTGCAGAGCCATCCTGGTTAGCCAGTCATCTTATATGTGAATTATATCATGCCATCATTTTTTTATTACGTGTTAAATTTGTCAACAAT
This sequence comes from Triticum urartu, assembly GCF_003073215.2. NCBI lineage: Eukaryota > Viridiplantae > Streptophyta > Magnoliopsida > Poales > Poaceae > Triticum > Triticum urartu. The sequence continues at coordinate 481,433,967 of NC_053028.1, forward strand.
TTTAGTACATTCAATTATTTTTCCTGTGCATCAACCATTCGGCACGGTCATGGAAAAATCTGAAGTGGAAACAAGGTCTTCAGAGCAGACAATGCTATCTGACGAAGCGCATGTCTTGCTGGTTACATATAGCTCCTCAGAGGAGGATTCAGAGACAGATGACCAGTCCTATCCCCCCCCTGAGGTGCATGCTCTAACTTGGCAGGGTTATGTTCCTCATATCGTGCGTATGGTATCTTGCATTGCTATGTCATTTGCTTAGTTTAGACATGCTTTGTGTGAATGCCACCTGTTTAGTGTCTAATTACCATATATGTGAATTATGCGATGCCATCTTGTTGCAAGACATTATATATGTGAATTATGCAATGCTATCTTGTTGCAAGGCATTATGTATGTGAATTATGCAATGCCATGCTGTTTAGCCAAGCGTCATATATGTGAATTATATCATGCCGTCCTTTTTTTGTATTTCTCGTTGCATTTGTAGACAATGTTTGTATATTCAACTGCTCTTCCTGTGCATCAGCCATTTGAATTGGTGATGGAGAAATCTGGAGTGAAAACAAGGTCTTCAGAGCTGACAATGCTACTTGATGAGCAGATATCTTACCGGTTACAGATAGCTCTTCATAGGAGGATTCGGAGGCAGATGACCAGTCCTATTATCCCCCTAAGGTGTATGCTCAAACTTGGCAGGGTTATATTACTCATATCATGCATATGTTCTATTGCAATGCTTAGTTTTTACATCATATGCACAATATTGAATGCCATCTCCTGAGTTAACACATCATATATGTGATTGCCCACTGCTCACTTGCTTAGTATATAAATCATATATTTGAATTATATCATGCCAAGATGTTTACATAGACAGCATGTATCTGAATTATGGCATGCCAACCCATTTTATAAAGACATAATATAGTTATATCATCTCATCCTGTTTACATAGTCATCATATTTTGAATTATGTCATTCTATCCTATTTAGTTAGCCATCATACATTTGAAATTGTGTCATGCTATCCTGTTTAATTAGCCATCATATATGTGAAATTATGTCCTGCTATTCTGTTTGGTTAGACAACATAAATGTGAATTATTTCATGCCCTGTTTTCTTCCCTACTACCCATTGCACCTGTCTATCTTACAATGTCTGTACATTCAATTATTTTTCTTGTTTATCAGCCATTTCAATTGGAGGGGGTGATGGCAGTATCTATGGGAGTAAAAACACGGTCTTCAGAAAAGATTGTGCTACCTGTCGATGCAGATAGAACCACGGTTGTACTTGCCCAAGAACCAGCCCCACCACACATAACTCAGACTCACGCAAATTGTACCCCTACCCAGTTGGACAGAGAACCAACTACACCCCTTCTAATCCCAACCCCAGCAGATAGTAACCCAGATACAGTTGACATAGCACCGTCTCCACCACAGAGCACCCAAACACGAGCAGTTAGTTAGGCAACTGCAGTGCCCAAAGCACGAGGACCACCACTCTGAACCCCAAGTCAACGCTTAAAGTAGTAGAAGACATGTTCTCCGGTCAGGTTCAGTAGCTATGGTTCATACTACTTTGCTCTTGCATCACTGTATTTACTCATACCAACTAATTTCAAATTGAAGGATGCAATTGAAACTCCAATGGCGCAACAGGTATGTTTCAAACCTGTTTTTTTAATGTGTTTGCTGTTGTAACTTGCTCTATGTTGATTTTCAGTTTCAATTGAATAAATAGTTATGTTCTCATGCCATGCACATTACAAGTGTTGTTATTGTTGTGTAGTTTCCCACACTTATATTCTATCTATGCTGCTTTGTCCTAAATAGATATGATTCAAACTGTATCTATCTTGATTTGGCAACATAAACTAGAATGATATAAACCATACAGTGACCATACTACATAGATATATGTTTGTTTCATGATGTTATCCTGTCCACCTTACTACTGAACTATTTACCAAAATGAGTTTCATATGCTACATTGTAAACCTGTGATGTGTTTGTTTGTTTCTCTTTTATAACGCGGATAAAATATTGGAGAAGAGTACCCCGTTATGCAATGGTAAAGGAAGTAATGCAGATAAGGTTCAAGATAGTGAGACATCCATGTTGGTCTCCAAGAAAGCTGATAAAAACTATATTGAAGACACTGAGACAACCCCAAAGTCCTTTCTTGATGTAGTGTTCGAGTTACTGGCTACTACTGCTGGCACCAGCTCTTCGAACTCGCTGCCTGAATCAGTTCGGCTTCTTGAGTCTCAACTTCAAGTTGAAAGACATCGATCAGATGTTATGCGACAGGAAGCCGAAGGACTGAGTAAGTCCCTGCAGAATTCAGATGCATACTTTCTAGTGCAACAAAAAGTGCTGGAGGATTTAAGCGCCAAACAAGAGAAAGTTAATAAGCTTACTAAGCATCTTGCCAGCATTATGGGTACCCAGGATATTGTTTCTTGAGCTCTACTGAAGTGGTCTCAGTTCCGGACTTGTTTTGTTGTGCCGTTTATTTGCACCGGTCGCCAACTTTGACAACCAGTGTATATGATATGCTGCTTTGTTCCCTATATTTGCACTGGTGGCGAACTTTGATGCCCGGTGGATGTAATATGTGTAATAGCCGTGATAGCCTAGCGTAAGTTGCTTGCTTATTTATTTCCTTGTTGTCTTGTTTATTTGTTTGCTTGTAGTCAGTGCAGTTCTTTTTCCGTGGTTTGCTAGTGGCCGCAATAACCTATTTTTAAAAAAAACTAGGCCACAATAACCATGGGCTACATATTTACTGTAGTTACCATGGGCCTCCTACGGGCCGTAGAAACAATGGGCCTTCTTAGGGTCGTAGAAACAATGGGCCTTCTGAGGGCCGTAGCATCAATGGGCCTTCTACGGGCCGTAGCATCAATGGGCCTTCTACGTGCCGTATGATCGATAGGCCAAACATGGGCCAATAATAGACCGCATTATGGGCCGTAAACGAGCTATATTTGGAATCGTCCATTCATGGGCCGACAATAACAGGCCGTCATTAGTCAACCATATTTAATGTCGTTATGAAAACGGCCCAATGGAGTAACGGGCCGCAAACAGGACGATTGTAACCGTGGGCTGAATTTGGCCCACAGGCAGAAAAGGCCAATGACGGGCCATAAGTAACCGAATGCTGGAAATGAGCCCAAGAATAAATGGGCCCTGAGAAGGCCGAAAGATAACACGGGTTGGAAACGGCCCAATGGAATAATGGGCCGTTAATGGGTATAAAGGGGTACACTGTTCATTGCGGGCCAGATTCACCATGGGCCGTTAATGGGCCAAGAGTTACAAATGGTCTCGTATGGGCCGAAAGACATCATGGGCCATACATGGGCCGGAAGTTACAATGGACTGGAATCATATTGGAAGGCCCAGATGAAGCTACTGTGCTTAATTCAGATAGGCCGTAACGGGTCGTGAGTTAGCGGGCCGTAAATGGGCTATATAAGAACATGTCGTTAACACGCTTTCCATGGGCCGACCCGTTACCTTTTGACCAAGTCAAACGGGACGGCCTTTTCACCGGAATGGGCCTCTGTTGGGCCGTGCCACGTGTCGACGTATCATACGCGCCTCATGTCCAATGAATGGATGCCATCTGTCCCAATGGTGAGCCAACACGTGTTTCCTCTGGCCAATGAGAATTTTACACATGCAAAATCCTCATTGGTCCGGGCTGTTAGCGGGTTATCGGATCCAAAACCGGACCCTATAGCTTAACGGTGTCCTGTTACGGTGGATGCCACATGTCGGTCACCCTTGACGAAAGCACTTCCATGATGCGCGATTTATCGTCATGGAAGTGGACACTTCCGTGATGATAATTTTGGTAATGTCATGGAACACTTCTACGACAGCACATGTATGACTATCTTGATTCTGTTATAAATTTGTCATGGATGTACATGCATGACAGAAAACGTGACCTACTGTGACAAACACGTATCATCACGGAAGTGTCTTTTTTGTAGTGTAGGGTTCATATGTTGACCTCATCCATGGTTCCTCCCCTCTCCCATCCCTCCATAGCATTAGTTTCTTTTGGTAGGATTTGAGAGAGAGGTATTTGAGAATTCTTTTGTTCTTGCTTTGCATTTGTTGCATCGGTTTGTGCTCTGCCCGTCAATTTATTAGAGTGAGAGCATGTGAGCATGTTACTCTTGGAGGCCACCAATTTCTAGACGATTTGGTGGTTGTTACCTCGGTGATCTCTTCGTGGATATTGTGGAGAGGCCCGAGTTACTCCTTCACGGGGATTGTGAAATGGTCTTGGTATTTGAAATCTCCGGAGTGGAGAACGAAGCTAACCATAGTGGTTGGGAATCACCTTTGTGGTGATATCTCAAGGGGAGAATAAGGTAAGCTTTCGTGGTGTTTGTGCACCTTCGTGGTAATACCCATCTCTCCAACGGAAACTAGGTGTCAATTGATACTTGAACTTTGCGAAAAAAATCGGTAGTCTCTTGCCCCCTTTACTTTCCACATTTCAAACTTGCTATTATTGATATATCTTGTTCTTAGTGTGAATTGCTAGCTTGTAACATTCAGCTCGATATCTTGTGATATAACTTCTGTAAGCTTGTAGTGTTTACTTGTGCTTTCTTATCATTTAATTCCATATCTTATGATATAACTTGTGTAAGCTTGTAGTGCTTGTGCTAGCTTGTATCATTCAAATCCATATCTTGTGTTATAACTTGTGTAAGCTTGTATTGATTCTTTGTGCTTATGTGTATCATTCATTTCCATATCTTGTGATATACCTTGTGTAAGTTTGTGTAGCTTAGTTGTGCTTGCTAGTATCCTTGTTGTCTTCATCTGGTTTATCTTAAACTGTTATTGCACTTAGTTGAGCCTAATATATTTAGGATTTGTGCTTGAAAAGTACCCGCCTAGTTTATCTCTGCATTAGGATAAAGTAAAATATATATATAAGTTTTTAAACCGCATATTCACCCCCTCTAGGCGACATCTTGGTCCTTTCACCAGAGCCCTAAGCTCCTCCACCTACCCTAGCCCCTGTAAAGGGGCCCAGCCACTGCTAATAGAGAGCAACTCGAACCCGCGTTGCACCGGTAGTAGCAGGCCATGGTTGTCAGGTCCGAGAGCCCGCCGGACGAGCCTCAACAACACCATGGAGATGAGCATCAAATCCAAAGAGGGAACATCCTCGCTGGGAACGAACAAAGGCATGACCACCCTCACCATGCGGAGGCACACAACCATAGTCACCCAGCTAATCCAATTGACATCATGCATGTAGGAACACAACACATCAACAACAAGCAATGTGAGCAGCACGCCGAGCCGTAGGACAACCTCTACACCAGATCTAGACACCGCTCGTCCACATGACCACGGTTGGCCACCGCTGGCGAGAGCAACTAGGGGTCGCTAGCCCGCATCCCGAACTCCGCCTAGCTTCACGCACTAGATCCAGCCGCTACTGCCCACAGAACAGTGGGCCTGAACAACCCTAACCCGCCATGTGATCCACGTTGAGGACCAGGAGAGAAGGATTCAATCGAATCCACACTGCACCACTCGTCGCAACCGCCTCATAAAGTCAGACCCATCGTCGCATAGACACCACCTATGCCGCCGTGAGAAGGGGAAACGTTTCATCACCATCATTCATCCCAAGGACTTTGTCGACCATCTCATCTAGCAGTAGCGAAGGCAGTGGATGGGGTAGAGGGGGTGGTGGTGTGTGTGTGGGGGGGGGCTTCATGCCAGATATTTGATTACTCTAGCAGTGGTCGAGAACAATAGGTAGATGTTAACAATAGCCAGTAGGAGTAGTGCCTTTCCTTTTTGCTGGAATAATAGGAGTAGTGTTCGCCTCCCTCTGCAAGAAAGAACTTAGGGTTCCTCCGCCTCTTGCCGGTGCTGTTGTCGATCCGCCTCGTCTCTGGTGGCCCTAGGGACATGGAGGCACGATGGATCCCGTCCCTTGTGGGAGGGAGGGATCTTGCTTCGTTTCTTTAGGGTTTGTGTCCTACTCAGTAAGGCAAGGAAGTGACAGCTCCCTGAAGATGGAATAAGGTTCTCCCCGCTTGGCCCCCATTTATCTGATGCATCTAGCGGAAGTAGAAGCGTGTGGAGGTGTGTTTTCGGTGGATCTCGCGGGATTCGGTCGGCGTTGGTCTTCGGTGGATCCGCTTGGATGCAACCTTTGTTCCGTCTTGGTTCATCTATCTACATATTGGATCCTTACGATCTATACTTCTCTTCAGCAGCGGTGGTTGCTGTTCTGGTGCGCTGGTCCTTAACGAAAAAGGGTTTCCCCCTGCTTTAGATTATAAAGCAACCGCACCAACAACATCCGACAACGACAATGAGTTCGAGGTTCAAACACAACCAGAAGCAAATGTGAAGAAAGTGTGCAAATAGGTTCAGCTGGAGGCACAACACAACAAACCCCAATAAAATACGCATCCAACTAGCTAATCTGGCTCAGGTGGTGGAGGGGGAGGAGGTGGCGTGATGGATGTGGCGGTGGAGCGAAGACCCGCAATGATCGCGTCAAGGTTGTCCCGGTCACTCTGCTTGCTAAGTGGTCTCCAGAGCAGTAAGAAACCACATAGTTTGAATATCGCATCAGTCGCGCGAGGTGAAATCACATGCTCAATCACTAGTTTATTGCGCATAGTCCATAAGGTCCACGCGAGAGAGCCCATCGCCACCCAAAGGAGGGGCGCAACCTGGATGGCCGACTGAGCATTTCCTGGAACATGTCCGGAAGGTTGTCGTGGCACCAATTGCCACTGACAACATCCCGGAGGAAACTCCAAAGAAAGATCGTTGCCGGGCAGCGGAAGAAGATATGGTTGGAGTCCTCAAGCACTCCGCATAAGGGGCATAGCCCATCCCCCGGGCCACCTGTGGGGCCTTAGCACGACGACTTCCCGGTTGTCTACTACAACAAGTTTGGACTGACTCCGGTGGGGGGGGTGATGACATCGGCGTGACTTTGGCTCGTTCCAGTTCTTGTATTTCATTGCTAGATGGTCTACGAACATGGATGTATTTTTTATTATTTCTGCGTTCTTTGTACTACCATGACACGATGAATAGATTGGAAGTTTTCTCGCCAAAAAAGATGGTAATAGTGTTTAACATGCACTAACCAACACTACTGATATAATTAATCCTTGCAAGCTTACTGATATCTCTGTTAATAAGGTAATGAAACTCCAAATTAAACGAGCTCTATATGTCTGTTAGATTTAAGAGCTAACTTTTGAAACTCAGCAAAAAAATATCATCAACAAGGAGGATGAATAGAAACTTACTGTAAGTGCATCTAGTGCCCTTTAGTGATTTTGGTGTATTGAAGACTTATAGGTTAAGGGACTAATGCGTTTGTGAGTGTACACAGGTTTATAAGTCTATGAGGAGTTTGATATTTACAGAGGAAGTCGACCCCTAAAAATGAAGTTCTTCGACTGAAGACTTTGGATCTCTGAAGACTTTCTGAAGACTTTGAAAGTGAAGAAATTGGTGTGACCGTGAAGACTTGGTATTCATTAGAGGAACATGAAGCGTGAAGACTTTTGTTTTCGTAGTTTCATTTTCTCTTTCTTGAGTCATAGGAAACACCGTACTGTTAAAGGCGGTCGAGGAAATACTAAGGAAAATTTTCCCAAGTGATAATCAACCCAAAATCCTACACCTACCAATCCCTTCGAGTGAAGCCATTGGAAATCTCATACATTTCAGTCAATTCTTCAGTGACAAAGACGAAGTTCTTCTGGTCTCTGAGGAATTTGTTCTGACTGAGGAGTTAGGAATTCGCCAGTGCGGATTGCCTACACAGTGAGGAACATGATAGGCCTGAGGATTTTGCTACTCAAAATTCCGACCGTTGTTGTGCTATGCGCCAGCTGTCCCAAAATATCTATCCACCTAACGGTCATATCATTGAAGGGCATTTATGTCTTATCATGACGGGCTGCTCCCTAGGCTATAAATAGCCGCCCCCTACAACCACTAGTTGGTTGGCTGCTCCGAGAGAAACTGACACTTGTCATTTGAGAGCAACCCATCCTCCGGGGACTTTGAGCCAAAATCATCAAGTGAGGAAAAATCCAAACACCTACAAACCCCAAGTGATTGAGCATCACTGAAGAGATTGATCCTGCGTGGATCCGACGCTTGTTACCTTTGAAGACTGTGCTTCTTCCAGACGGTTAGGCGTCATGGTCTTGAGCATCCAAGAGGAATTGTGGATCGCCGAGTGACCAAGTTTGTGAAGGTTTTGAAGTCATCTGAAGACTTACCACGAGTGATTGGACGAGGTCTGTGTGACCTTAGTTCAAGGAGAATACGGTGAGGACTGGGTGTCCTGAGCTGCGTGTTCAGGACTGGGTGTCCGGGACTGTGTGTCCTCGAGTTTAAATACTCAGCCGCTCCAACCAGACGTACAACTGAGACAGCAGTTGGAACTGGTCTACCAAATCATTGTGTTCACCAAGCTCACTGGTTCTATTTCCTCAACTCTTTCATTTCCTCATAACTGTGTTGTGTGCTTGTTCATATATGTGTTTGAAGACTTTGGCTGAAGACTTTCTCAATTTCCTCAGTTCAATTTCTTCAGTCAGTTTGTCTTCATCCTGTGTTATCCTGTGCTTACACTTCCTGTACTTTGTGCCTGTCTTCATTTCATGATGATGACTATGCTTGTATTCTGTTATGTTTACTGTTGAGTACTTATTCCGCTGCTAGTAGTTCTTCGCTAAGGAATTTCCTCACCGGCAAATTCCTCAGTGAAGAATTTCAAAAAATCGCCTATTCACCCCTCCCCCCCTCTAGTCGATGTAACGCACTTTCACTTACAGTCCTAAAAGTAGGTAAAAATATATGACCATTTATTTTTCATGTAGGAAATAACCAAAAAATGAATTTCTGTGCAAAAACAACTTGTGTACAACCTTAGCAATTCAGATCATACCCTAGTTTCAGATTTTTACTAACAACTCAAAAATGATCATATTGGGTTGCCAAAAATTAGATTGGTAAGTTTATACTCATTATCCATGTGCATGAAATTTTGCCATAATTTTTTGGTAATTGAAATACAATTTTATTAATAAAAAAGTTCATATGTATACTCAATAGCATTTTCTAGTTTGGAGTTATTGTTTTCTTCTTGTATGTGTTGTGAATTGGGAGGTATCTTCGCGCACACGCAGAGCTGACAACCTCCCACCCTTGCTTAGCGTTCCACTTTTGACCCTGGTTTGGAGAATGGGCCCGGCCATGAAGAATGGATTTTGTATTTTCTAAATAGGAGAACTGGTCCCCCTAAACAAGGAGCTCCAAAACACTACTGAGTTATATGTTGTCTGATTACTCATTAAATTCAGAGCAAATTGAAAGCGTTAACTAGAATCATTTTCCTTTTGCATTGATGGATGTAGACCCTAGTTAGGGTCCCCAAAGTTTGCACTATGAGGGATTGTTTGTCTTCCAACAATGACTTCTTCCTGTTTTCAAGAATACAGACCGATCCAGACACGTAAAAAATTCTCAGCATCGAGGTAAAGATGAGATTCAGTATATAATTCGGCGAATGCTTTCTCTTGTATAAAAAGAGCGTCGGCTTGGAAGAAGAAAATGTGTATACACTTTTATTGCATCCAGTACCTATGTACATACGTATTGTAGTAGTACGTACTTACAACTTATACAACTACAAATGGATGTCCATTTGGAGGGAACAGATCAAACAATCAATTAATTAACTAATACTCTGCATATAACTATATACGTATATATATGAGCGAGGACATGGTGAAGAGATCAATTTTTATGAAACCGATCCAAATTTATACTTACTACAGATTAAGCGATCAGGGAAACATGCTTAATTGTCAACAAAGGTGATTAATTAACCAAGATGCATGGGAGAATGGTAGACTATATTCAGATCTAACTACTACAGATTTAATTAACTACTAACAACATGTAATCAACTGGCAATCTGAATCGCCTGAATCAATCAGAACCAGACGCGGCATTCGATGGGGTGGAACTCCTGCGGGCCGTCGGCGGCGGGTGCGGAGGCGTTCCGTCGGTGGATGTTGAGAGGGCAGTCAACCCTGGGCTTTGGCCCCGGCACCCTGAAGGCCCACACCTTGAGCTTCATCTTGGCGCTGAGCTTGATGTCGACTGAGAAGGAGGCGTGGTCGATGGCCTCCTTGCGGAACCCCGCGGCGGCGACCCCGCCCTCGAGCGGGTGATCGCCAGCGAAGGGCAGCGGCAGGACGGTGGTCTCGCCGGTGTCCTGGTAGAAGTCCGGGAGGTCGGCGCGGGCGAAGCCCTGGCCCTGGTAGTAGGCCTCGGCGACGACGGACTGGTAGTGGATGGCGATCCGGGAGTTAGGGTTGCGGACGGAGAGCGCGACAGAGAGGTTGTAGCGGAGGATCCAGGTGCTCGGCGTGAGGGTGAAGTCGATGAGGTCGGCGGACGCGACGGTGGCTTGGATGAGGTGCGGTCGGAAGAGGAGATAGAGGGCGAGCACGACGACGCCGGCGATGACGAGGATGGTGGCGAGGACGCTGAAGATGCAGCTCAGCAGGCCGCAGAAGAGGCACCGGCACGGGCAGCACAGCCACGACGACACGGTGCTCGTCTTGCCCATCGATCGGTTGGTTCCTTCAGGCGGCCGGCCAACTCGGTCGATCGAGGTCTTGTGATTCTAGCTAGCTGGTGAAGAAACCAATGAGAGGATGTTTCATGGCGATTGGTGTAGGGCAGATCGAGACAGACAGGCAGGTGGTAGCTAGTGGTCGGAGGCACACTCGCCGATCGCCACTTTTGTAGGAGAGGAGTGTACGTGTGATCGTGCATGCAAGACCAGGAGATAAGAGAGGTTTCAGAGCTTGCGTTGGCCGGGTCTTCTGTTCGTGCTCGTGCATGCGCGCGCTGTGTCTTGTTTTTTCTTTCCTAGAGTGGACGCGTGCTCTCTGTCTCTCTTTTTTTTCCGAGAGAGTACGCCAAAGACGTACGGAGTACTATATTTTGACAGAAGACAGAGAAAAATTATAAAAGGTTACCTATCGCTGCGAACAACAAAGTGCAGTGCAAACATCACACCCAAGCTAATTCGAAAAAAAGTCACCGCACACATTACAAACACAACGAGAACTTCAAAGCCGCATCTCTACCAAGGCCAATCACCCTGAATAGCAACAATTTCAACCGGACTTCCCTTGCCAACGCATCAACCACCCTCGAATGCCGACAGGACATGGCGAGTGGGTGGCGGGACTCGGTTGGTCCAGAGAAAGCCATTGTCTTGAAGTCACCGGCATCAACGTACATTGCGCCAACGAACCTCTACTCGAACAAGCAACACACACCGAACAACCGCACCACATAACCTTCAAGCCATGTCTCCACACATGATGCTCCCAACAAAGGAACGATGCCGAGACGCTGTTGAGTAAATAGGCAATTTCTCGATTAAATTAATCCATGAGTAAATCACTAGCATGGCATTGACTAAGTTGATGACGTACTGACTCTGATCTAAACATGCACGTACTAAGCAAACAGTAGACAAACCTACACATACTGCTAGTACTGCTAATATGAAAATAATCAGGAGTGAGATAAACGAGTTATACCCTCCAGTAGGCCACGCAGAGGCCGCGGCTTTGGTGGCAGCAGCGGCGTCCTCGGCGGCCTTCTTGTCGGCTTCAGCTTTCTCGGCGGCGGCACGGTCGGCGTCGGTGGACATGGTGATGATGAAGGCGACGCGGACGTAGAGGAAGTAGACGATCGGAAGCAAGCAGTCGCGTAATCGCTGCCCAAAAACCTATTCGCCCCTCACCCCGTACAGGAACCAGAAGGGCGTGGTTTCGGAGACCTGCTCTCCCGTCGACCGTGTACGCGGCGGACGGGATGGAGTCACCGGCGGCAGCAGCAGCAAAGGAACGACGGTGGGCGTGAGCAGATGTGATCTGTTCGTGGCGGCTAGGGTTAGGAGACACCGCATACTTATAGGCGCAGCCGCGTGGAGAGACGTGGGCTCGACCCACGTCCGAGTCCGTGACAGCCCACGATCCGACGTCTCAGATCGTGGCCCAGCTGTCAGAAAACTCTCCGTTAGTGACTGGCAAAAATAAGCGCGTAGGTGTGAGCTCGGCTCGGCTCGGCTCAATCCCGCAACCCGCGGCGCGTCGTGACGAGGCGGGCGACGGAGGAGGAGTGCGCGAGGGCCTCTTCTCTTCTCAAGCTCCAATAGCATGTAGAAGAGAAACCCTTATAAACCACTCCAACTCTCCTTCCACTTCCGGGGTGGGACTAAACTTCCCACTACACCTAGTGCCATATAACCCACATGGGCCCTTAGAGATTTTTCAGAAATTGCAATATGGGCCTAGAGCCCATCTCAGATTTCAGCAGACGCCGCCATCGCTGGTCCAAGACGTAGGCTTTCGCTTGGAGACAACTGTTCAATAAAGAAGGGGGGAGATGCCGACACACCGTAGCGATGCCTTTAAGGAGGGGAACGACACCCACATGCGCAATGCGCAAGGTGTGAGCATGGTTGCAACACTATATGAATGAACCTTTGCGAGGCATGTATTGCGGTTTGCGCCGACAATGTGTGAGGAGCGTGTTCACTGGATGCCAAGTGAGGCCACTATCACGAGGACCATTTTTGCGGGGCGAGTTTATGACGAGGTGACGGCGGAGGAGCGACAACTCATGTTTCCATGCCGCAAGGTTCCACAATCAGGGCCGAAGTGGTCAAAGCCATGGATCTTGGATCTTGGATGAATACATGTATTGGTAGTTTGATTAAAGGAACGACAAAATTAAACGTAAAAAATTGAGAGTTAATTAGAAGAGAAAAAACACAAGCATAGTTTAAGAACAAAGAGAAGTCGGGCAGGTGTGCTTGAGGGAAAAAGAAAGGACACATTATAGAACAAATAAGATGTGGTTACTCAGTCAAACACTTTGTCGCTGAAAGTCAAAGTGAAAAGAAAAAGAAAAATCACACAAAAAGACCGACCGTATACAAACCCCCTACACAGAAACAAACAGACGCAAAAAAGGCACAAAAATGCAGCTCTTTAGCCAGTGCAGCAAACAAATCACATGCCCAACCAGCCATGCATTACTTTGCCTCATTGTATATGAAAAATATATTTTGGGCAATCGTGGCGCTAGAAATGTGAAACTGTGACACTAAAACATTAAAAAATTACATAAAAATGGTACAAAATGAAAATATTAACTTATTGGAAATTTGCTTAATGCACGTTTCACATTGAAAAAGATAGTGCAACTAGACAATAAAAAGAAGAAAAGAAGAAGTGAACAGCAAAAAACAAGAATAAAGAAGCAATGATAGATGATATATTTTAGTAGATGCATAAAATTATGAAGAAGAAAAAAAATAAAACGTAGAAGTGAAATAACACATAAATTAGGCAACAACAAAAAGGCAGAAATTTTCAAGTGAAAAAGGACAGTCACTTGCACATAAGGAAAAACACCCATGCTTCAAGGAGAGTACGCAGAGTGGAGTGTATGTGACAGGACCCCTTCCCCTCCCTAAGTCACCGCCAGTAACGTGCACAAGCACCTTCAAGGCTGTGATTGTAATTTATCTCATCTCGGGGTGTTTTGTGCAAATGCACTTAGACTTCTGTCCTCCCTTTGTCTGGTCAGGGACTGCGTGTGTTGTAACTTTGACAAATATTGAAACATGTGGTTACCATTTCAAAAAAAAAAAACACTTCCTCTTCTGTCTCTTTCTTCAATTGTAAAAGTTTACAAAAGAAAAGAAAAGGAACAAAAAGCAAACAACAAAAAATGGGCTAAACGCCAGCCCAGCCCACGGGCAAACCCCTGCCCCCGCCACAACCAAAGGAGCCCAGACCAAACAGGAGCTCATGTACAGCGCACAACGCACTACGAAACGGGAGCGCATGTTTACTTTTTTTTGTTTTCCCTTTTTTCAATAATTTGGGATATAAAAAAGTTGCTAATTTTAATAAAACTATCATGATTTCAGAAAAATATTCATGATTACAGAAAAATGCTCTGGAATTCAAAAGTTGTTCACGAATTTGTAAAAAAATGTTCACAAACTTTAAAAATGTTCGTAATTTTTAAAAAACTTCATGATTCATAAAAGTGTACGCTAATTCGAAAAATCTTCACGAATTTGGAAAAACAGTTCATGATTCAAAAAAATGTTCACTAATTCAAAAAATGTTCACGAATTTGGAAAACATGTTCACGATTCAAAAAAAATGTTTGCTAATTCTAAAAATGTTCATGAATTTTAAAAAAAGTTCGTGATTTTGAAAAAATAGTCTTTAGTTTTATAATGTTCATTATTTCAAAAACAAACATGAGTTAAAAAACATGCTCATGACTTAAGAGAATGTTTGACAAATTAAAAAAAATCTTCACAAATTTAATAAAAATGTTCACGATTTGGAAAAAATGTTCGTGACTTTTAAAAAATGTTCACAGTTTAAAAAAATGTTCATGATTTAATAGTAACGAATTAGTAAAAATAAAACCACAATTTTGGAAAAAAATGTTGATCACTCCGAAAAAATACAATTTTAAAAATAAATCACGAATTAATAAATTTTCGGAAATTGAAAAACAAGAATAAGAATGAAAACATAAAAGTAAAGAAGAAATGAGAAGAAAACGAAAAAAGAAAAAGAAAAAAGGAAAAAGAAAAGAAAAACCAAAAGAAAACAGAAAAACCCGGTTCAGGGGAGGTTCTAGAACCTTCCCACGCTACCTTGCTTGCCGGTATGTGCTATATAGGAACCCGCAGACCAAACAACGAAACTGGAAAGAAAAACAGGCCAGACGCACGTTTTAACAGACCGAATTGAGACAAAGACGCTGAGCTGCGCGAATCTTGAAGGAACGACAATCGAACGGTTGAGGCTCCACTGAGACTTCTCAGTCGACTGATTTTTAGCAGCTCCGGTCTGGAAAACTGAAACCATGAAGAGGAAGTTCATGGTCACGCCAGGAAGATTGGTGCTGGTCAACTCTATTTAACTGCGATTGCTGCTTATTTCCTTACCAATTCGTTTCTGAGTGCTTCGGCCATTAAGAA
Source organism: Triticum urartu (assembly GCF_003073215.2). Taxonomy (NCBI): domain Eukaryota; kingdom Viridiplantae; phylum Streptophyta; class Magnoliopsida; order Poales; family Poaceae; genus Triticum; species Triticum urartu. Next base: position 481,449,127 of record NC_053028.1, read on the forward strand.
GGTTGATAAATACGAAGAAACTTTCTCTGGTTTAGCGAGGAGGAGGCTCACGGTGGCAAATGTCTGGTTAGCTGGAGCGAAGTCTGTATGCCCAAGAAGTTTGGAGGTTCAGGTGCTAAAAGATCTGAAATGTTTCGGCAGAGCCCTTAGGTTAAGATGGTCATGGTTTGTCTGCGACGTCATTGATCGACCTTGCAAAGGATCCCAGGTGCCCTGTTAAGTACTGACCTGCAACTATTCTGTGATGTACAGAACCCTCTGCTCACGATCTATTGAACGAATTCAAGGATACATAGTACTTTCGTAGAGATTGGAATGGGGATTGGGAGAAGAGAGGTACAGCTTGGGGAAGAAGGAAGAAGGGAGAGTCTGAGAGGGGATCGAGATCCAATTACAATTCGGTGCCTTCTCCGGCTCAGCTACTGGGTACTTAACGCACTCTATTACATGGGTCCTCTTGCCCTACGAGATGGGCCAACGGCCCAAACGTTTGAGTCAACTTCCGGCCTGCCACTTAGTATCTGTCCCCTTCTTCTCCTGTCTGCTCCCTAATGCGCCTTTCGTCAGCAACAGAGCACTAGTGCTGACAGTGCCGCCCTCTTGAGATTCAGCCTGACCCCAGGCTAGAGTAGTAGGGTAGCGAAGCTTGATTGTATCATAATCCTCCTAGGTGGCTGCCTCGGCTGGAAGTCGTGTCCACTGTACCAAAACCTGCAACAATGCGTTGTCACCTTTTTTGACTAATTTCCTATCCAAGATCATACCTGGCTGCACGTCCATACTTTAAAAAACAACTGGAGCAGGCAAAGTGCAAAAGACTGGTGTATGATCTGGCACAAATTCTTTGAGTTGAGAGACGTGAAGCACGGGGTGGATCTGGGTTGCTGCAGGTAGCTGAAGTTTGTAAGCAGCCGGTCTGATCTGTTCCAAAACTTCAAAAGGTCCATAGAACTTGTATGCTAATTTTGCACATGGTCGGTTGACTACAGTGTGTTGAGCATATGGCTGGAGCTTCAAATACACCGAGTCTCCCACCGAAAACATCCTGGGTGATCTGTTCTGATCCGCATAGTGTTTCATCTTCGTCTGGGCTTTAAGTAAGTGTGCCTTCAGCAGAGATGTATGTGCCTGGTGTTCCTTAAGCCACTGTTCCACTTCAACATTATCAGAGGTAAGCAAAGAGGGAAACACCCCATAAGTAGGTTCATATTCATAGAGAGCTTTAAAAGGGGAGCAGTCCAAAGCATAATGAAAATTAGTATTGTACTAGAATTCTGCTAAGGGTAACCATGAATGCCATTTTGTTGGAGTATCATGTACTGCACATCTGAGAAACATCTCCAAACACTGATTCACTCTTTCACTCTGCCCATCTGTTTGAGGATGATAGGCAGTACTCATGAGCAATTTAGTATCCCAAAGCTTGAACAAATCCTTCCAAAATGACTGGTAAAGATCTTGTCCCTATCTGAAACTATAGTATGGGGTTGTCCATGCAATTTGACCATAGTATGTAGGAATGCTTTCGCTACCACTAGAGCAGAGAAATGATGTTTCAAGGGGATAAAGTGAGCATACTTGGTCAGTCTATCAACCACCACTAAGATCACTGTATAGCCCTCAGATTTTGGTAGAGCTTCGATGAAGTCCATGGTGATCTCCTGCCAAGGTCCGTCAGGTACAGGAAGTGGTTGAAGTAATCCGGGAGATTTCACATGTTCATGCTTTGCTTGTTGACACATAGCACATTGATGAACAAAATCAATGATATCTTGTTTCAGCCCAGTCCACACAAACAGTTTCCTAACTCTTTGATATGTAGCCTGGATGCCAGTGTGTCCCCCCACAGCACTTGCATGAAAGGCCGAAATGAGTTTTGTTCTCAATGCTTGATTTGCTCCAATCCATATTATGCCTTGATGCTTGATCACACCTTTCTCCAGAGAGTACTCTGATGTATCAGCAGCAGAAATAGCTAGTTTCTGAAGCAGTGTTTGCGCATCTGGGTCCACCTCATATGAATTAAGTACTTCCTGTAGCCACATGATACGTCTCCAACGTATCTATAATTTTTGATTGTTCCATGCTATTATATTATCTGTTCTGGATGTTAATGGCTTATTTATAGACTTTTATATTATTTTTGGGACTAACCTACTAACCCAAGGCCCAATGCAAAGTGTTGTTTTTTTGCCTATTTCAGTGTTTCGCAGAAAAGGAATATCAAACGGAATGAAACCTTCGGGAGAGTTATTTTTGGAACAAACATGATCCAGGGGACTTGGAGTGGACGTCAAGAAATCAACAAGGAGGCCACGAGGCAGGGGCGCGCCTACCCCGTAGGCGCGCCCTCCACCCTCGTGGGCCCCTCGTAGCTCCACCGACCTACTTCTTCCTCCTATATATACCCATATACCCCGAAAACATCCAAGAGCACCACGAAACCCTATTTCCACCGCCGCAACCTTCTATACCCAAGAGATCCCATCTTGGGGCCTTTTCCGGAGCTCCGCCGAAGGGGGAATCGATCACGGAGGACTTCTACATCAACACCATAGCCTCTCCGATGATGTGTGAGTAGTTTACCTCAGACCTTCAGGTCCATAGTTATTAGCTGGTGTTGGAAATATGCCCTAGAGGCAATAATAAATTATTATTATTATATTTCCTTGTTCATGATAATCGTTTATTATCCATGCTATAATTGTATTGATAGGAAACTCAGATACATGTGTGGATACATAGACAACACCATGTCCCTAGTAAGCCTCTAGTTGACTAGCTCGTTGATCAATAGATGGTTACGGGTTTCCTGACCATGGACATTGGATTCGTTGATAACGGGGATCACATCATTAGGAGAATGATGTGATGGACAAGACCCAATCCTAAGCCTTAGCCACAAGATCGTGTAGTTCGTATGCTAAAGCTTTTCTAATGTCAAGTATTCATTTCCTTAGACCATGAGATTGTGCAACTCCCGGATACCGTAGGGTGCTTTGGGTGTGCCAAACGTCACAACGTAACTGGGTGGCTATAAAGGTGCACTACAGGTATCTCGAAAGTGTCTGTTGGGTTGGCACGAATCGAGACTGGGATTTGTCACTCCGTGTGACGGATAGGTATCTCTGGGCCCACTCGGTAGGACATCATCATAATGTGCACAATGTGATCAAGGAGTTGATCACGGGATGATGTGTTACGGAACGAGTAAAGAGACTTGCCGGTAACGAGATTGAACAAGGTATCGGGATACCGACGATCGAATCTCGGGCAAGTATCGTACCGATGACAAAGGGAATTGTATACGGGATTGATTAAGTCCTTGACATCGTGGTTCATCCGATGAGATCATCGTGGAACATGTGGGAGCCAACATGGGTATCCAGATCCCGCTGTTGGTTATTGACCGGAGAACGTCTCGGTCATGTCTGCATGTCTCCCGAACCCGTAGGGTCTACACACTTAAGGTTCGATGACGCTAGGGTTATAAAGGAAGTTTGTATGTGGTTACCGGAATGTTGTTCGGAGTCCCGGATGAGATCCCGGACGTCACGAGGAGTTCCGGAATGGTCCGGAGGTAAAGATTTATATATGGGAAGTCCTGTTTTGGTCACCGGAAGAGTTTCGGGGTTTATCGGTAATGTACCGGGACCACCGGGAGGGTCCCGGGGGTCCACCAAGTGGGGCCACCTGCCCCGGAGGTTTGCATGGGCCAAGGGTGGTGAGGGACCAGCCCCTAAGTGGGCTGGTGCGCCTCCCACAAGGCCCAAGGGGCAGCTTGGAGAAAAAAGGGGAAACCCTAGGCTTAGATGGGCCTAAGGCCCACCCTAGGGGGGGCCTCCCTCTCTCCCCCTCTTGGCCGCCCCCTTGCTCCCCATCTAGGGCTGCCGCCCCCCCTAGGGGTGGGAACCCTAGAGGGGGCGCAGCCCCTCCCCTTCCCCTATATATATGAGGCCTAGGGCTGCTCATAACACACGTGAATTCGATCTCTCGTTGGTGCAGCCCTGCATCTCTCTCTCCCTCCTCTTCTGTGGTGCTTGGCGAAGCCCTGCAGGATTGCCACGCTCCTCCACCACCACCACGCCGTTGTGCTGCTGCTGGATGGAGTCTTCCTCAACCTCTCCCTCTCTCCTTGCTGGATCAAGGCGTGGGAGACGTCACCGGGCTGTACGTGTGTTGAACGCGGAGGTGCCGTCCGTTCGGCACTTGGTCATCGGTGATTTGGATCACGACGAGTACGACTCCATCAACCCCGTTCACTTGAACGCTTCCGCTTAGCGATCTACAAGGGTATGTAGATGCACTCTCCTTCCTTCCCCTCGTTGCTGGTCTCTCCATAGATAGATCTTGGTGACACGTAGGAAAATTTTGAATTTCTGCTACGTTCCCCAACAGTGGCATCATGAGCTAGGTCTATGCATAGTTACTATGCACGAGTAGAACACAAAGTAGTTGTGGGCGTTGATTTTGTTCAATATGCTTGTCGTTACTAGTCTTATCTTGATTCGGCGGTATCGTGGGATGAAGCGGCCCGGACCAACCTTACACGTACTCTTACGTGAGACCGATTCCACCGACAAACATGCACTAGTTGCATAAGGTGGCTGGCGGGTGTCTGTCTCTCCCACTTTAGTCGGATCGGATTCGATGAACAGGGTCCTTATGAAGGGTAAATAGCAATTGGCATATCACGTTGTGGTCTTTGCGTAGGTAAGAAACGTTCTTGCTAGAAACCCATAGCAGCCACGTAAAACATGCAAGCAACAATTAGAGGACGTCTAACTTGTTTTTGCAGGGTATGCTATGTGATGTGATATGGCCAAAGGATGTGATGAATGATATATGTGATGTATGAGATTGATCATGTTCTTGTAATAGGAATCACGACTTGCATGTCGATGAGTATGACAACCGGCAGGAGCCATAGGAGTTGTCTTAATTTATTTATGACCTGCGTGTCAACATAAACGTCATGTAATTACTTTACTTTATTGCTAACCGTTAGCTGTAGTAGTAGAAGTAATAGATGACGTGACAACTTCATGGAGACACGATGATGGAGATCATGATGATGGAGATCATGGTGTCATGCCGGTGACAAGATGATCATGGAGCCCCAAGATGGAGATCAAAGGAGCTATATGATATTGGCCATATCATGTCACTATTTGATTGCATGTGATGTTTATCATGTTTATACATCTTATTTGCTTAGAACGACGGTAGTAAATAAGATGATCCCTCATTAAAATTTCAAGAAGTGTTCTCCCCTAACTGTGCACCGTTGCTACAGTTCGTCGTTTCGAAGCACGCCGTGATGATCGGGTGTGATAGATCCTTACATTCACATACAACGGGTGTAAGACAGTTTTACACATGCAAAACACTTAGGGTTAACTTGACGAGCCTAGCATGTACAGACATGGCCTCGGAACACAGAAGACCGAAAGGTCGAGCATGAGTCGTATAGAAGATACGATCAACATGAAGATGTTCACCGACGTTGACTAGTCCGTCTCACGTGATGATCGGACACGGCCTAGTTGACTCGGATCATGTAATCACTTAGATGACTAGAGGGATGTCTATCTAAGTGGGAGTTCATAAGATGAACTTAATTATCCTGAACATAGTCAAAAGATCTTTGCAAATTATGTCGTAGCTTGCGCTTCAGTTCTACTGTTTAGATATGTTCCTAGAGAAAAATTAGTTGAAAGTTGATAGTAGCAATTATGCGGACTAGGTCCGTAAACTGAGGATTGTCCTCATTGCTTCATAGAAGGCTTATGTCCTTAATGCACCGCTCAGTGTGCTGAACCTCGAACGTCGTCTGTGGATGTTCTGACATACACGTTTTGATAACTACGTGATAGTTCAGTTAAACGGTTTAGAGTTGAGGCACCATAGACGTGTTTTGAAACGTCGCGAAACATATGAGATGTTTCGAGGGCTGAAATTGGGATTTCAGGCTCGTGCCCACGTCAAGAGGTATAAGACCTCCGACGATTTTCTTAGCCTGCAAACTAAGGGAGAAAAGCTCAATTGTTGAGCTTGTGCTCAGATTGTCTGAGTACAACAATCATTTGAATCGAGTGGGAGTTGATCTTCCAGATGAAATAGTGATGGTTCTCCGAAGTCATTACCACCAAGCTGCTAGAGCTTCGTGATGAACTATAATATATCGGGGACATATATGATGATCCTTGAGATATTCGCGATGTTTGACACCACAAAAGTAGAAATCAAGAAGGAGCATCAATTGTTGATGGTTGGTTAAACCACTAGTTTCAAGAAGGGCAAGGGCAAGAAGGGATACTTCATGACACGGCAATTCAGCTGCTGCTCTAGTGAAGAAACCCGAGGTTGAACCCAAACCCGAGACTAAGTGCTTCTGTAATAAGGGGAACAGCCACTGGAGCAGAATTACCCTAGATACTTGGTAGATGAGAAGGCTGGCAAGGTCGATAGAAGTATATTGGATATACATTGTGTTGATGTGTACTTTACTAGTACTCCTAGTAGCACCAGGGTATTAGATACCGGTTCGGTTGCTAAGTGTTAGTAACTCGAAATAAAAGCTACGAAATAAACGGAGACTAGCTAAAGGTGAGCTGACGATATGTGTTGGAAGTGTATCCAATGTTGATATGATCAAGCATCGCACGCTCCCTCTACCATCGAGATTGGTGTTTGCGTTGAGCATAGACATGACTGGATTATGTCTATCGCAATACGGTTATTCATTTAAGGAGAATAATGGTTACTCTGTTTATTTGAATAATACCTTCAAATGGTCTTACACCTGAAATGAATGGTTTATTGAATCTCGATCGTAGTGATACACATGTTCATGCCAAAAGATAGTAATGATAGTACCACCTACTTGTGGCACTGCCACGTAAGTCATATCGGTATAAAACGCATGAAGAAGCTCCATGTTGATGGATCTTTGGACTCACTCAATTTTGAAAAGTTTGAGACATGCGAACCATGTCTATTGGTGTGTATGCATGAAGAAACTCCATGCAAATGGACCGTTTGGACTCACTTGATTTTGAATCACTTGAGGCATGCAAATCATACCACATGGGCAAGATGACTGAAAGCCTCGGTTTCAGTAAAATGGAACTAGAAAGCAACTTGTTGGAAGTAATACATTTTGATGTGTGCAGTCCAATGAGTGCTGAGGCATGTAGTGGATATCGTTATGTTCTTACTTCACAGATGATTTGAGTACATTTACTTGATGAATCACGAGTCTGAATTATTGAAAGGTTCAAGTAATTTCAGTGTGAAGTTGAAAGATCGTCGTGACAAGAGGATAAAAGATCTATGATATGATCATAGAGATGAATATCTGAATTACGAGTTTGGCACAAAATTAAGACATTGTGGAAATCGTTTCACAACTAATACAGCCTGGAACACCATAGTGTGATGGTGTGTCCGAACATCATAACTGCACCCTACTGGATATGATGCATACCATGATGTCTCTTATCGAATTACCACAATAGTTTATGGGTTAGGCATTAGAGACAACCACATTCACTTTAAAAAGGGGGCACCACGTAATTCCGATGAGGTGACACCATATGAACTATGGTTTAGAGAAACCTGAGCTGTCATTTCTTAAAAGTTTGGGGCTGCGACGCTTATGTGGAAAAGTTTCAGGCCGATAAGCTCGAACCCAAAGCGGATAAATGCATCTTCATAGGACAATCCAAAACAGTTGGGTATACCTCCTGTCTCAGATCCGAAAGCAATAAAGGATTGTTTCTAGAATCGGGTCCTTTCTCGAGGAAAAGTTTCTCTCGAAAGAATTGAGTGGGAGGATGGTGGAGACTTGATGAGGTTATTGAACCGTCACTTCAACTAGTGTATAGCAGGGCACAGAGAGTTGTTCCTGTGGCACCTACACCAATTGAAGTGGAAGCTTATGATATTGATCATGAGACTTCAGATCAAGTCACTACCAAACATCGTAGGATGACAAGGATGCATACTACTTCAGAGTGGTACGTAACCCTGTCTTGGAAGTCATGTTGCTAGACAACAATGAACCTACGAGCTATGGAGAAGCGATGGTGGGCCCGGATTCCGATAAATGGCTTGAGGCCATATAATCCGAGAGAGGATCCATGTATGAAAACAAAGTGTAGACTTTGGAAGAACTACTTGATGGTCGTAAGGCTGTTGAGTGTAGATGGATTTTAAAAGGAAGACGGACAATGATGGTAAGTATCATCGTTAAGAAAGCTCGACTTGTCGTTAAGATGTTTTCCGACAAGTTCAAGGAGTTGACTACGGTGAGACTTTCTCACTCGTAGCGATGCTAAGAGTCTGTTGGAATTATATTAGCGATTACTGCGTTATTTATGAAATCTTGCAGATAGGATGTCAAAACATTGTTTCCTCGACGATTTTCTTGAGGAAAGGTTGTATGTGATACAACCGGAAGGTTTTGTCAATCCTGAAAGATGCTAATAAGTATGCAAAGCTCCAGCTATCCTTCTGAGGACTGGAGTAAGCATCTCGGAGTTGGAATGTACACTTTGATGAGATGATCAAAGATTTTGGGTTTATACAAAGTTTATGAGAAACTTGTATTTCCAAAGAAGTGAGTGGGAGCACTATAGAATTTCTGATGAGTATATGTTTTAACATATTGTTGATCGGAAATGACGTAGAATTTCTGGAAAGCATATAGGGTTATTTGGAAAGTGTTTTTAATGGAAAGCCTGGATTAAGCTACTTGAACATTGAGCATCAAGATCTATAAGGATAGATCAAAACGCTTAATGGTACTTTCAAATGAGCACATACCTTGACATGATCTTGAAGTTGTTCAAGATGGATCAGTCAAAGAAGGAGTTCTTGCCTGAGTTGTAAGGTATGAAGTTAAGACTTAAAGCTCGACCACGGCAGAATAGAGAGAAAGGACGAAGGTCGTCCCCTATGCTTAAGACATAGGCTCTACAGTATGCTATGCTGTGTGCCGCACCTGAAGTATGCCTTGCCATGAGTCAGTCAAGGGGTACAAGAGTGATCCAAGAACGGATCACAGGACAGTGGTCAAAGTTATCCTTAGTAACTAGTGGACTAAGGAATTTTCTCGATTATGGAGGTGGTAAAAGAGTTCGTCGTAAAGGGTTACGCCGATGCAAACTTTGACACTATCCAGATTATTCTGAGTAGTAAACTGGATTCGTATAGTAGAACAGTTATTTGGAATAGCTCCAAATAGAACGTGGTAGCTGCATCTAGGAGATGACATAGAGATTTGTGAAGCACACACGGATCTGAAAGGTTCAGACCCGTTGACTAAAACCTCTCTCACAAGCAACATGATCAAACCAAGAACTCTTTGGGTGTTAGTCACATGGCGATGTGACCTGTGAGTGTTAATCACATGACGATGTGAACTAGATTATTGACTCTAGTGCAAGTGGGAGACTGTTGGAAATATGCCCTAGAGGCAATAATAAATTGATTATTATTATATTTCCTTGTTCATGATAATCGTTTATTATCCATGCTATAATTGTATTGATAGGAAACTCAGATACATGTGTGGATACATAGACAACACCATGTCCCTAGTAAGCCTCTAGTTGACTAGCTCGTTGATCAATAGATGGTTACGGTTTCCTGACCATGGACATTGGATGTCATTGATAACGGGATCACATCATTAGGAGAATGATGTGATGGACAAGACCCAATCCTAAGCCTAGCACAAAGATCATGTAGTTCGTATGCTAAAGCTTTTCTAATGTCAAGTATCATTTCCTTAGACCATGAGATTGTGCAACTCCCGGATACCGTTAGGAGTGCTTTGGGTGTCAAACGTCACAAACGTTACTTGGGTGGCGTATAAAGGTACACTACAGGTATCTCGAAAGTGTCTGTTGGGTTGGCACGAATCGGACTGGGATTTGTCACTCCGTTGTAAACGGAGAGGTATCTCTGGGCCCACTCGGTAGGACATCATCATAATGGTGCACAATGGATCAAGGAGTTGATCACGGATGATGTGTTACGGAACGAGTAAAGAGACTTGCCCGTAACGAGATTGAACAAGGTATCGGGATACCGACGGTCGAATCTCGGGCAAGTATCGTACCGCTAGACAAAGGGAATTGTATACGGGATTGATTAAGTCCTTGACATCGTGGTTCATCCGATGAGATCATCGTGGAACATGTGGGAGCCAACATGGGTATCCAGATCCCGCTGTTGGTTATTGACCGGAGAACGTCTTGGTCATGTCTGCATGTCTCCCGAACCCGTCGGGTCTACACACTTAAGGTTCGATGACGCTAGGGTTGTAAAGGAAGTTTGTATGTGGTTACCGAATGTTGTTCGGAGTCCCGGATGAGATCCCGGACGTCACGAGGAGTTCCGGAATGGTCCGGAGGTAAAGATTTATATATGGGAAGTCCTGTTTTGGTCACCGGAAGAGTTTCGGGGTTTATCGGTAACGTACCGGGACCACCGGGAGGGTCCCGGGGGTCCACCAAGTGGGGCCACCAACCCCAGAAGGTTGCGTGGGCCAAGAGTGGTGAGGGACCAGCCCCTTAGTGGGCTGGTGCGCCTCCCACAAGGGCCCATGGCGCCTAAGAGGTGGAAAGGGGGCAAACCCTAGGGGATATGGGCCTTAGGGCCCATATTGGTGCGCCTCCCTCTCCCATCCCCTCTTGGCCGCCACCCTTGTTCCCCATCTAGGACTGCCGCCCCCCTAGGGTTGGGAACCCTAGAGGGGGCGCAGCCCCTCCCCTTCCCTATATATATTGAGGCATTGGGCTGCCCACAACACGTGATTCGATCTCTCGTTGGTGCAGCCCTGCATCTCTCTCTCCCTCCTCTTCTGTGGTGCTTGGCGAAGCCCTGCAGGATTGCCACGCTCCTCCATCACCACCACGCCGTTGTGCTGCTGCTGGATGGAGTCTTCCCTCAACCTCTCCCTCTCTCCTTGCTGGATCAAGGCGTGGGAGACGTCACCGGGCTGTACGTGTGTTGAACGCGGAGGTGCCGTGCGTTCGGCACTTGGTCATCGGTGATTTGAATCACGACGAGTACGACTCCATCAACCCCATTCACTTGAACGCTTCCGCTTAGCGATCTACAAGGGTATGTAGATGCACTCTCCTTCCCCTCGTTGCTGGTCTCTCCATAGATAGATCTTGGTGACACGTAGGAAAATTTTGAATTTCTGCTACGTTCCCCAACAGCTATACCGAACAAAAATGGGACCAACCCAGATATCATATTCTGATGTTTGTTACCCCGAGCCACTCTTATGTAATACCACAGGTAAAGTGTAGCAGTCGCACTGCTAAAAGTAAGGACACATTAAACCAATGTTGCTGGTAAAATGAAGCAATGGCACCATTAAAGTAATGTCGTATTTAACAGTTGTCATAGTTAATCCTAATGCCCACACTAATATCTAGCAATGCTGCTGCTTTAGAAATTACTACTGTCCTTGTAGGATTGCCATTCAGATAAGGAACATTCTTCTTTTCATTTGATGTATGTATCATCACTTGTTTGTCACCCTCCTTTCCACCTTTTTGTGCAAAGAGAGACATACATTTCACGCTTGATCTTAGTTCAACTTGACAAATGATATCCAAATTATAGTTGAACATTCCAGGAGCTTCACAACCAACCTTGATGTTGCTCAATTTTATTGCAACTAATGAAGAAGAAGCTCTATGGGTTTCATTTTCTAATGGAAATGGAACCAGGGCTGGAGCCCTTTTCTTAAAAAATGAAGAAGAAACTGCTAGCTCATGGGACATTGCTTCATTTTAGGTGAACTGCACCAAAAGGTCCCATAAATTGAATCATCCATGTTGGTGACTGATGTCATCCCTTCTACGATGGCGTTGACTGCACACATGGTTCCCATCACGAGGTATGTTCCTTTTTGGTCTGACCATTTGCCAAAGATCATGCATGTTGAGTCTACTCTTGTGCTACTGTTTTGGCACTGCCATGATAAAGCAGTAATGTTATTATTTTGCACCTTAATCTAGTGGCACTATTAATTTGAGGCAATGTTTTGGCATCGCTAGTGGCACTAATTTTTTATAAATATCGAAAGAGGGGGTTTCCTCCAATTTCATTAAAGAAATCCAACCATAGAGAACCATTATCCGACAACATCTCAGTGTAAACGGACAGTTATGCAACTACTACTAGAACGGACTGAGTACTAGCAGGAGACAAGTTCGCCACATAAGCTAGGCAGGTAGGGGGACGCAGCACCATCTCGACCAAGTTTGGATTACAACCCAAATGCTACCACAAAAACATCAGAGGGGAAGATAGGGACTGAAAGAGCCAGCTTCAGCATCCCAGACTAAGCACCCCCGGCCTCCATCCTTGCGACGCACGGTACACCTTGTTTGCCACCTGCTCGACCCTAGTACCACTGATAAAATGAAGTAATAATATAGTTAAAATAGAGCGAGTGTCCTCTCTATCATTTCATTTCCAATGTAGATAAATAAAGTGCTTATCTTTGTTAGTATATGTTTCATCAACTAGTTCCATTGTTAATGTTTAAGCGTTTCTGCAAACTGGGGTGCTTAATTTTAGTTGATCTGCACAAAAATAGAGATTGGAATGTCTCAAGGCCCCTCCTTGTACTACCATTGTACACTGATGTTCATCACTGGCAGAAGGTGTATCGGGGAGACTTGGGTCGATTTCCAGTATGAGGCATACCGTATGAGGTGTCGCAGGGCCCATCTCGCCCTCGCAGCATGGCATACTATGATACTATCGCAATATTTTCTTCTATTTATTAGTGTATGTTTCATCAACTAGTGCCACTATAATGTAATCACGCCTTTTCATTATCTGTGCAAACAGGGTTATTCAGCTGCATTTTGGTGGAACTGCACAAATGTACGGATGGAACCGACAAACATGCAGAGTGCGAGGTGCCAAGTAAAAATTACCGACACCAACCCTGCTCCATCTAAGCATTGGAATCCACCACCAGTAGTGGGATGTGTGGCGCTCACTGTGGACGGATCTTTCTCGGCAGCAAATCCTCTAACCAAATACTAGTAGCTTAGACTTTAAAAAATACTAGTAGCTTATATTGGCAGTTTTCTAGGGTGTACTCTTTTCTGAAAGAAGCACCAATCTATTTTTCTTTATTTGTACACAGTATAACAACTTTGACTCAATGGTCCAGAGTTATTTTAGGGCGATTGGCGTAGTACTCGGAGACTGATTGTAAGCATGATTTTTATTAGCTGTCACATTGATTGTAAGCATGAGCAGATGGAAGATTAGGTTAGTGCGAAGCTTACCTTAAACCCTACCGACGCCGTTGAAACGAGGCGAGCGTCGAGGGAACCGTGGAGAACAGCGGGGAAGCGACGTCGCGCCATCTGGCCTCCTCTTGCGGTGGGAGAACGAATACTCCTATGGCTCCGGCTGGGTCTGCACCCTCAAGAACGACACACTGTACTCGATAGATTCGTTATCTTCTGGGTGCTCGACCTTCGACCTGTATGCCCACCACCTCTGCCTGACTTTCGCCTCGGGCGAATCTGTCTGCTCCATCACCCAGAGGAGATACTCAATGAACTCAAAGGACTGCGGCGTGACTGCCATCAAGGAGTACATCGCCACCCTCATCGCCGCCGTCTCGCTCTTTCGCATACATTGCTACATGGCCCTCATCGTCCTTGAAATCTCCCACTCATGTCAAACCAAGTAAGGATCTCCTTCAACCTGGCTAACTTTGCCTGGTCGCCGCCGGCGATCTGCCTGATTCGCTGATGCATCCTCTCCATAGATGTCCTTCTGAGTGGTCCGGTGCTAGCTTTGGAAGATGGGTGGAGAGACGGTGGTCTTGCAGTAGAGAAGAGGGAGAGGCGAGACGGTGGTTTTGGAATGGAGATGATGGAGAGGAGAGGGGTGGTTTTGAAATGGAGAAGAGGGAGAGGCAAGACAGTGGTTTTGGAATGGAGATGATGGAGAGGAGAGGGGGTGGTTTTGAAATGGAGAAGAGGGAGAGGCAAGACAACTGTTTTGGAATGGAGATGATGGAGAGGAGAGGTTTCCCTGCCTTTCGGTCGCTGACAGGTGGGCCCCGCGCTTGGTGGGACCCATGTGTTAGTGTCTCGATGGCAGGATGGGCTACGTCAGGGGATCCTTTTCCGAGGAGAGAGGAGGTGGTTTTGCAATGGAGAAGAGGGAGAGGCGAGACGGTGGTGTTGGAATGGAGATGATGGAGAGGAGAGGAGGTGGTTTAGCAATGGAGAAGAGGGAGAGGAGCGTGCGGCAGTGATTTAGGTTTGGACGAGAGGGCCGACGCACTATGACTAGATCAAAATCAAAATCAATTTACCCTTCAATTAAGAAAGCAACCCAACATTAACTAGTCTCCCTTTTATTCTGGGTCATAATTGACCATGATTTTTACAAATAAAATATATGTTATACGTTGCAAAAATAATACAATTTGAAAGTACATTCAGATACGAACGAAACGATATAATTTTTGGTGACATGCATTCACATTTTGCTTGTCAAATACAGTACGTGGTCAAACTTTGACCCAAAATATGCAAAACAAAAAAATACTTCCAAGACCAGCGCCGCTCCTCTCCTCTTAAACCACCGCTGCTCCTCTCCTGTTCCAATCTAAATCCAGCGCCGCCCCTCTCCTCTTCCATTTCAAAACCACCGCCCCTCCTCTCCTGTTCCAATCCAAAACTAGCGTCTCTCCTCCCCCGTTCTAATCCAAAACTAGCGCTGCTCCTCTCCTTTTCCATTCAAAAACCACCGCCGGTGAGTGAAGGCGGTGTGGAGAAGTAGATCGATGGAGGACTACAACTGATACATGAGGATCGCAGACGGCGACCCTGTGAAGCTAGCTAGGATGTTGGAGATACAGTCTTGGTTTGACAACAAGGACCAACTAGCGGCAACAGCGACATCCATGGCCAAATATCTACAACAAAGCGAAAAGGCGGTGATACTCCCAAAGGGAGTCGCGCAGGAGTACATAGAGCTGCTCCTCTGGGCCATGGAGCAAACAGATTCACCGAATCCGATCGTGAGGGGGCGGTGGTGGGAGTATCGATCTCAGATGGAGCATCCACTAGAGATTAAAGGATCGAGCATCTACAGGGTGCCGTTTGTGAGGGTGTCGTGCCAGAGCAAGCAGGTGGAGTCTTCGTCGACCGAACCCAGCTGCAAGAGGAGAAAAGCAGTTGGCCTGACGATGCTTCCCCGCCATACTCTCCCTCGCCGTTCACATCGTCTCATGGGGCGGTTGTCTGCCGCCAATGAATTGGAGGGGACAGCCCCCCCATCCCAATAGTCGGGCAGGTTGTGAATTGTCAGGAGGAGATTAGGGTTGTCAGTATTTGCAGGTTGTGAATTGTGTTTTGTGTTGTGTATTTTGAGAGTACTTTCAGATATGAATGTCTTTTGAATTTTAGATTTGCAGTATTGAGCATCTAAAGTATTTTATAAATTCTAGATATCTATTTTTAGCACTTAAAATAATGTAGTTTCATAGGAGCATAAAAGTGCATACAATGTGATTCTCACGGAAGAAACTGCAAGTTTCAGTTTCAGATAAGAAACTGCGAGTTCAGTTTCAGATAAGAAACTGCGAGTTCAGTTTCAGATAAGAAACTGCAACTTTCAGAGGTAGGGCATTTATATTAATACGGCCTTTTCAAACAGGGTTAACATCATGTTGGAAGTTTTATTCATGATCGAAAATGAAACTACCAGCTAGTTAACATCGTGTTGATCAACATTCATGCATAGCACATCTTCATATGATGCACAGTCAAAAAGATATGCTATTTTCAAAATGCCCACACAATGTCGAGTGTGCGAAAAACAGAGAAAATGAGGGATGAAGTTTTGGCAAGTGTTGGACGTGGTGTGCGTAGATGACAATGGGGACCCACATGTCAATAATGGTAGAGGCGAAAAATTTGGAGATATTTTCCCTGCATCAGCTGGAATCGAACCCAGGCGGAACAGTTGTCGGATAGTGTCACTTGGCAACTAGGCTTGTTCATTACTTTCGTTACAAATAAGGCACTGCCTTGGGTGGTCCGATCATCTCCTGCGCCATTGTGCGCTTGCCGCGGCGCCGCTGTCTGCCGTTGTGAACATGCTGAACAACCGAGAGAAATCTGGAGAGGACTGTACGTGGAGAGGCGGACAGTCAGAACCCACTAGGTCTATGGTCGTACGCAAGCAAGTGCCTCATCGAAAAAAACTTTATCCTAATGCTATACTGACGTTGGGGCCCACGGGTTTGTCAACATAGTTACATTTTTTAGGTGCTTCAACATAGGAGATAAATTCACAACGAAGCTGTGAAGCTGGTGGGTAGTATCATTTATTACCACTTGGGCAGCAAGTATCCGCTGGGTTTTGGGCTGCCCCGTCTAGGTTTTCTTTTTTAACATCCGCAGCCCACGACATGCCGGTTTGTATTTTTTTTAGGGCCGTCATGTATCGACCGGCCTATGGACCTCCCATCCGAGGGTTTTTTTTGGAAACATCGGCAGCCCGATTTATGTATTTTTTTGAAGAAAACAAGAGGTCTGTTCTATTTTTCTATATAAGAATAGGAACGCCGGGTCCAAGTTTTGTTTTCCTTCTAACTATATTATATATATTTAAATTATTTTATATGTTATTATATATTATTGTTATTGTCATCATATATTTAACAGATACTTACATATGTAAGAAAATAATATCCCACATCTTATTAACTTATAAAAATAATTTTTTAACAATAAAATACTGGCTTTTTTGGCAACGAAAATCCTGGTGATTGTGTATAAAAGCTTGGTAAGATTTAAGGACCAATGTAATAATAAATCACTTATTATTTAAATATATTTATAACAAAATGCTCAGCCCCTGTTTATTTATTGATAACATTGATGCGCCCAACCCAGCATTATAATTAAAATCAACCCAACAAAATTGTGTATTTCGAGAAAGTGCAAATGGCCTGTAATTTTTTAGGAGAAAAATTATTGGGTCGCATGGACGCTACATTATTTGTTCACCCAGCCTAGTAAATGGACTGTAATTCTAAAAAAAGAGATCAAATTGACTGTAAATTGTGAAAAAAATGGGTTGAATACGTGCCACATTTTTGGAGGCTAAAATGTGGGCCAATAGGTTGAAGCCAAAACAAGTCATTGTCAACTTAGTCAGCAAATGATTCTGGCATCGTTAGCCGTTGGATTGACATCCAATGACCGGCATCCATCTTCAATCTCTCGTCTTCTTCCTCTAGCGCCGCCAGGCCCACCTGCTCCCGCCTCCTCCTGCTATAAGCTCTGCTTAGCACGCTTCGCTGTGAAGCGCTACCCCACCGTTGGCCAGGCCATCCCTCCACTCCTCCACACCTCTTGTTCTTGTCCACCGACTGTTGAACCACACCGCACCAGAACCACTTAACCCTCGTACACCTCTCCGTCTGTGACTCTACTCCCGCGTCTTCCCATCTCCGGCTCGTTGCTGTCCGGGGCCTCGCCGTCGTCCACCACCTTGGATGCGCTCGGCGCGGAGTAGTCAACGTGGTCAACGAACGACATCTATCGGAAGTAGACTATGCGTGGAGAGGCTGAGAGCTGGGTCCACAGCCGCACGCAAGGAAATGCCTCCTTATTATATGCAAAATAATGATTCCTCCACCTGACAGCTGGGACCCACCGGAAGGGCCTCTGTATTTCGCGAAAATGTTTCCCCCACTGACAGGTCGGACCCACCAGCTATATCTTCGCACGCAAGGAAGTGCCTCCTTATTACACACAAAAAAAATGAATACCACCCCTGCTAGCTGGGACGTACCATGGTGGAAGGCTGACTTGTGGGCCTACTAAGTTGACAGGGACGGAGGGCTTTGTCAACTTAGTCAATATGAATGATTCTAACTCCAGTGACCGTAGATGTCCATCCAACGGTGGTAGTGCTTCTTCAACCTCTGGTCTTGTTGCTCTAGCCGCCCAAACCAACGCCGGTCGTGCCGCGTGCTCCTGCTTCCCGTGGCCGGCTGTGATGCCGCTGAGGCCTCACCGCCCCCTACTACTCCCACCGCTGGCCAGGCCCTGCGGCGACAGCAGCCTCACACCGCAGCCGAACCAGTGAACCCTCATACTCCTCTCCGCATGGGCATCCACTGCCACGTCTTCCCCGGCTCCGCGTTGTCTCCTTCCTAGGCCTCACCGTCGTCCACCGCCCGGGTGCTCTCGCCGCGGCGTGGTCAACGTGGTCAAGGAACGACTTCCATCGGAAGAGTATTGTACGTGGAGAGGCCGACAGCTGGGTCCACGACCGCAGCAAGGAAGTGCCTCCTTATTTCGCAAAAAATAATGATTCCTCCACCTGAGAGCAGGGACCCATCGGATGGGCCACCGTATTTCTCGAAAAAAACATTTCCTCCTTGACTGCTGGGACCCACCAGCTACATCTTCGCATGCAAGGAAGTGCGTCCATATTACGGGAAAGAAATGATTCGCCCCCCTGACTGCTGGGACCCACCAGCTACATCTCCGCACGCAAGGAAGTGCCTGACAGTCGGGACCCACCCGGTCGAAGCGTACGTAGCATTGTCATTCTAGTCGCGAACGTGTACGTACATACTAGTCGATGTAGAGGCGCGCACGTGTGGTAGTAGAGGCGCGCACGTGTGGTAGTAGAGGCGCGCACGTAGCATGTACACATACGTACAGCGGCCAGGGTGCAAGAAAGTAAATATGGCCATGTACGTACATACGGGCGGGGTCTCGAACGCCTACTCACGCATACGTACAGCTAGGGCTCGTGTATATGGTTGTGGCTGGGTCGGAATGGAGAAACTGTGTCGTCGTCATGTTCATGGGGAGGCGTTGTGTTCATCGGGAGGCAACGGAACGCGTGCTGTTCCTCGGGAGCCAACCGGCTTGGACGGAAGAAGCGATGGAACCGAGGCCTGGCGTACCACAGAACGGAGGAAACGGCCTTGTGTTCGACCGGCCACGATGGAAACGGGATCCTTTTCATCGGAAGGGGTCTGGCGTACCGCAAAATGGAGGAAACGGACCTCCTACGGTCGAAACGGGGTCTTGTTAATCGGGAGGGGTGTGGAGTACCGCAAAACGGAGGAAACGGATTTGTGTTGGAGCGCTACGGTCGAAACGGGGGTCCTGTTCATCAGGAGGGGTGTGGCGTACCGCAAAACGGGACTCCACAGGATACTGTTCATCTCCACCGTCGACCTCCTCCAGCCTCCACGGGCTACTGTTCATCCACCATCGACCTCCTCCAGCCTCCACCTGCGACTGTTCATCCACGGGCTCCTGTTCATCAAGCCTCCATGCTACCTCTTGAGCACTGCGTTGGTTTTCCCTTGAAGAGAAAAGGGTGATGCAGCAAAGCAGTGTAAGTATTTCCCTCTGTTTTTGAGAACCAAGGTATCAATCCAGTAGGAGACCACGTGCGAGTCACCTCGTACCTACACAAACAAATAAGAACCTCGCAACCAACACAATAAAGGGGTTGTCAATCCCTTCACGGCCACTTGCAAGAGTGAGATCTGATAGATAATAATAATAAGATAAATATTTTTGGTATTTTTATGATATAGATTGAAAGTAAAGATTGCAAAATAAAATAGATTGGAAACTTGTATGATGGAAAATAGACCCAGGGGCCATGGAGTTTATGTAGAGGCCCTCCGTGATCAATGCCCCTCCGGCGGAGCTCCAGGAAAGGCCCCAAGATGGGATCTCTTGGGTACAGAAGGTTGCGGCGGTGGAATTAGGTTTTCGCCCCGGCTCACTCCTCTTTCCAGCAATCTATGTGGGAAGCACTCGTTCAAAGTTGAGGTGGTGCTCCCCGATGTTTTCAGGGTACGTAGGTATATATAGGAGGAAGAAGTAGGTCGGTGGAGCCACGAGGGGCCCACGAGAGTGAAGGGTGTGCCCAGGGGGTAGGCGCGCCCCCTGCCTCGTGGACTCCTCGTTGATTGCTTGACGTCCACTCCAAGTCCTCTCGACACGTTTGTTCCAAAAATCACACTCCCGAAGTTTCATTCCGTTTGGACTCCATTTGATATTCTTTTTCTGCGAAACACTGAAATAGGCAAAAAAACAGCAATTTGGGCTGGGCCTCCGATTAATAGGTTAGTCCCAATAATAATAATATAAAAGTGCATAAATAAGCCCAATAAACATCCAAAACAGAATATATAATAGCATGGAGCAATAAAAAATTATAGATACGTTGGATATGTATCAAGCATCCCCAAGCTTAATTCCTGCTCGTCCTCGAGTAGGTAAATGATAAAAACAGAATTTTTGATGTGGAATGCTTCCTAACATACTTCTCAATGTAATCTTCTTTATTGTGGCATGAATGTTCAGATCCAAAAGATTCAAGATAAAAGTTTAATATTGACACAAAAATAATAATACTTCAAGCATACTAACTAAGCAATCATGTCTTCTCAAAATAACATGGCCAAAGAAAGTTCATCC
The DNA here is from genome assembly GCF_003073215.2 of Triticum urartu. Taxonomy (NCBI): domain Eukaryota; kingdom Viridiplantae; phylum Streptophyta; class Magnoliopsida; order Poales; family Poaceae; genus Triticum; species Triticum urartu. The sequence continues at coordinate 481,469,673 of NC_053028.1, forward strand.
CTACAAAATCATATAGTTTGGTCATGCTCCATTTTCGCCACACAAGAATGCTCTCATCATGCACAACCCTGATGAGAAGCCAAGCAATTGTTTCATACTTTAGTAATCTCAAACTTTTTTCAACTTTCACGCAATACATGAGCGTGAGCCATGGATATAGCACTATGGGTGGAATAGAATATAATGAAGGGGGTTATGTGGAGAAGACAAAAAAAAGGAGAAAGTCTCACATTGACGCGGCTAATCAGTGGGCTAGGGAGATGCCCATCAATTGATGTCAATGCAAGGAGTAGGGATTTCCATGCAACGAATGCACTAGAGCTATAAATGTATGAAATCTCAACAAAAGAAACTAAGTGGGTGTGCATCCAACTTGCTTGCTCACGAAGCCTAGGGCACTTCAGGAGGCCCATTGTTGGAATATACAAGCCAAGTTCTATAATGAAAAATTCCCACTAGTATATGAAAATGACAAAACAAGATACTCTCTATCATAAAGATCATGGTGCTACTTTGAAGCACAAGTGTGGAAAAAAGGATAGTAGCGTTGCCCCTTTTTATTTTATTTTATTTTTTGGGCCTTCTTTTTTTGGGCCTTTCTATTTTTTGGGGGACAATGCACTATTAATGATGATCATCACACTTCTATTTATTTACAACTCAATGATTACAACTCGATACTAGAACAAGATATGACTCTATATGAATGCCTCCGGCGGTGTACCGGGATGTGCAATGACTCATGAGTGACATGTATGAAAGAATTATGAACGGCAGCTTTGCCACAAATACGATGTCAACTACATGATCATGCAAGGCAATATGACAATGATGATGCGTGTCATAATAAACGGAACGGTGGAAAGTTGCATGGCAATATATCTCGGAATGGCTATGGAAATGCCATAATAGGTAGGTATGGTGGCTGTTTTGAGGAAGATATAAGGAGGTTTATGTGTGATAGAGCGTATCGTATCACGGGGTTTGGATGCACCGGCGAAGTTTGCACCAACTCTCAAGGTGAGAAAGGGCAATGCACGGTACCGAAGAGGCTAGCAATGATGGAAGGTTGAGAGTGCGTATAATCCATGGACTCAACATTAGTCATAAAGAACTCACATACTTATTGCAAAAATCTACAAGTCATCAAAAACCAAGTATTACGCGCATGCTCCTAGGGGGATAGATTGGTAGGAAAAGACCATCGCTCGTCCCCGACCGCCACTCATAAGGAAGACAATCAAATAACACCTCATGTTTCAAAAAAATTACACAACGTTTACCATACGTGCATGCTACGGGACTTGCAAACTTCAACACAAGTATTTCTCAAATTCACAACTACTCAACTAGCACAACTTTAATATCACTATCTCCATATCTCAAAACAATCATCAAGTATCAAACTTCTCTTAGTATTCAATGAACTTGTATGAAAGTTTTCTTTATAATATCAAAAGCAAATTACCATGCTGTTCTAAAGGACTCTCAAAATAATATAAGTGAAGCATGAGAGATCAATTATTTCTATAAAATGAAACCACCACCGTGCTCTAAAAGATATAAGTGAAGCACTAGAGCAAAAACTATATAGCTCAAAAGATATAAGTGGAGCACATAGAGTATTCTAATAAATTCCGATTCATGTGTGTCTCTCCCAAAAGGTGTGTACAGCAAGGATGATTGTGGTAAACTAAAAAGCAAAGACTCAAATCATACAAGATGCTCCAAGAAAAACACATATCATGTGGTGAATAAAAATATAGCTCCAAGTAAAGTTACCGGTGAACGAAGACAAAAGAGGGGATGCCTTCCGGGGCATCCCCAAGCTTAGGATTTTTGGGGTCCTTGGATTTTACCTTGGGGTGCCTTGGACATTCCCAAGCTTAGGCTCTTGCCACTCCTTGTTCCATAATCCATCAAATCTTTACCGAAAACTTGAAAACTTAACAACACAAAACTTAACAGAAAATCTCGTGAGCTCCGTTAGCGAAACAAAACAAAACACCACTTCAAGGTAATGTAATGAACTCATATTTATTTATATTGGTGTTAAACCTACTGTATTCCAACTTCTCTATGGTTTATAAACTCCATTACTAGCCATAGATTCATCAAAATAAGCAAACAACACACGAAAAACAGAATCTGTCAAAAACAGAACAGTCTGTAGTAATCTGTAACTAACGCAAACTTCTGGAACCCCAAAAATTCTAAAATAAATTTTTGGACGTGAGGAAGTTATCTATTAATCATCTTCAAAAATAATTAACTAAATATCACTCTCCAATAAAAAATGGTAGCAATTCTCGCGAGCGCTAAAGTTTCTGTTTTTTACAGCAAGATCAAAAAGGCTTTCCCCAAGTCTTCCCAACGGTTCTACTTGACACAAACACTAATTAAACACACAACAAAAACAGAGGCTAGATAAATTATTTATTACTAAACAGGAACTAAAAGTAAGGAATAAAAATAAAATTGGTTGCCTCCCAACAAGTGCTATCGTTTAACGCCCCTAGCTAGGCATAAAAGCGAGGATAGATCTAGGTATTGCCATCTTTGGTATGCAATCCATAAGTGGCTCTCATAATAGATTCATATGGTAATTTAATCTTCTTTCTAGGGAAGTGTTCCATGCCTTTCCTTAACGGAAATTGGAATATAATATTCCCTTCCTTCATATCAATAATTGCACCAATTGTTCTAAGGAAAGGTCTACAAAGAATAATAGGGCATGAAGGATTGCAATCTATATCAAGAACAATGAAATCTACGAGCACATAATTCCTATTTGCAACAATAATAACATCATTAATTCTTCCCATAGGTTTCTTAATAGTGGAATCCGCAAGGTGCAAGTTTAAAGAACAATCATCAAATTCACGGAAACCTAGCAAATCACACAAAGTTTTTGGGATCGTGGAAACACTAGCACCCAAATCACACAAAGCATAGCATTCATGATCTTTAATTTTTATTTTAATTTTAGGTTCCCACTCATCATAAAGTTTTCTAGGGATAGAAACTTCCAACTCAAGTTTTTCTTCATAAGATTGCGTCAAAGCATCAACGATATGTTCAGTAAAAGCTTTATTTTGACTATAAGCATGAGGAGAATTCAGCACGGATTGCAACAAGGAAATACAATCTATCAAAGAGCAATTATCATAATTAAATTCCTTGAAATCCAAGATAGTGGGTTCGTTGTTATCTAAAGTTTTAACCTCTTCAATCCCACTTTTACCAATGTTTGCATCAAGATCTAAAAACTCCGAATTTTTGGGACGCCTTCTAACTAAAGTTGACTCATCTCCAGTCCCATCATTATCAAGATTCATATTGACAAACAAAGATTTAATAGGGGATACATCAATCACTTTTAGATCTTCATCCTTATTCTCATAAAAACTAGAAGAACACGCCTTAACAAAGCAATCTTTCTTAGCATGCATCCTAGCGGTTCTTTCTTTGCACTCATCAATGGAAATTCTCATGGATTTGAGAGACTCGTTGATATCATGCTTAGGTGTGATAGATCTAAGTTTCAAAGAATCAACATCAAGAGAAATTATATCCACGTTCCTACCCAACTCATCAATCTTAAGCACTTTTTCTTCAATCAAAGCATTGAAACTCTTTTGCGAACTAATAAATTATTTAATACTAGATTCAAAATCAGAGGGCATCTTCTTATAATTTCCATAAGAATTGTTGTAGGAATTACCATAATTATTAGAGGAATTACTAGGAAACGGCCTAGAATTAAAATTACCTCTATACGCGTTGTTACCAAAATTATTCCTACCAACAAAATTCACATCCATAGTTTCATTATTATTCTCAATCAAAGTAGACAAAGGAATATCATTAGGATCAGTAGGAGCACTCTTATTAGCAAACAATTTCATAAGTTCATCCATCTTTCCACTCAAAGCATTAATCTCTTCAATCGCATGAACTTTCTAACTAGTAGATCTTTTGGTGTGCCATTGAGAATAATTAACCATAATATTATCTAGGAGTTTGGTAGCTTCTCCTAAAGTGATTTCCATAAAAGTGCCTCCCGCGGCCGAATCTAAAAGATTTCTAGAAGCAAAATTCAATCCGGCATAAAAATTTTGTATAATCATCCATAAATTCAAACCATGTGTAGGGCAATTACGTATCATTAATTTCATCCTATTCCAAGATTGTGCAACATGCTCATGATCAAGTTGCTTAAAATTCATAATATCGTTTCTAAGAGAGATGATCTTAGCGGGAGGAAAATACTTAGAGATAAAAGCATCTTTGCACTTATTCCATGAATCAATACTATTTTTAGGCAAAGACGAAAACCAAGCTTTAGCACGATCTCTAAGCGAAAACGGAAATAGCTTAAGTTTAACAATATCATTATCCACATCTTTCTTCTTTTGCATATCAGACAAATCAACAAAGTTGTTTAGATGGGTAGCGGCATCTTCACTAGGAAGGCCAGAAAACGGATCTTTCATGACAAGATTCCGCAAAGCAGTATTAATTTCACAAGATTCAGCATCGGTAAGAAGAGCAAACGAAGTGCTAATAAAATCATTATTGTTGGTATTGGCAAAGTCACACAATTTAGTATTATCTTGAGCCATCGTGACAAGCAAGCAATCCAACACACAAGCAAACAAGCGAAGAAAAAGCAAACAGAAAGAGAGGGCGAATAAAACGGCAAGGGTGACGTGGGGGAGAGGAAAACGAGAGGCAAATGGCAAATAATGTAATGTGAAGGATAAGAGTTGTGATGGGTACTTGGTATGTCTTGACTTGGCGTAGATCTCCCTGGCAACGGCGCCAGAAATCCTTCTTGCTACCTCTTGAGCACTGCGTTGGTTTTCCCTTGAAGAGAAAAGGGTGATGCAGCAAAGCAGCGTAAGTATTTCCCTCGGTTTTTGAGAACCAATGTATCAATCCAGTAGGAGACCACGCGCGAGTCACCTCATACCTACACAAACAAATAAGAACCTCGCAACCAACGCGATAAAGGGGTTGTCAATCCCTTCATGGCCACTTGCAAGAGTGAGATCTGATAGAGAAAATAATAATGAGATAAATATTTTTGGTATTTTTATGATATAGATTGAAAGTAAAGATTGCAAAATAAAAGAGATTAGAAACTTGTATGATGGAAAATAGACCCGGGGGCCATGGAGTTGATGTAGAGGCCCTTCGTGATCAATGCCCCCTCCGGCGGAGCTCCGGAAAAGGCCCCAAGATAGGATCTCTTGGGTACAGAAGGTTGCAGCGGTGGAATTAGGTTTTTGTGGTGCTCCCCGATGTTTTCAGGGTACGTAGGTATATATAGGAGGAAGAAGTACGTCGATGGATCCACGAGGGGCCCATGAGGGTGGAGGGCGTGCCCCCTGCCTCATGTCCTCCTCATTGATTGCTTGATGTCCACTCCAAGTCCTTTGGATCACGTTTGTTCCAAAAATCACGCTCCCGAAGGTTTCATTCCGTTTGGACTCCGTTTGATATTCTTTTTTTGCGAAACACTGAAATAGGCAAATTAACAGCAATTTGGGTTGGGCCTCCGGTTAATAGGTTAGTCCCAAAAATAATATAAAAGTGCATAAATAAGCCCAATAAACACCCAAAACAGAATATATAATAGCATGGAGCAATCAAAAATTATAGATACGTTGGAGACGTATCACTCCACCGTGCGCTCCTCCACCGGCTACTGTTCAACCAGCCCTCTCCACAGGAGTCCTGTTCAACCACCCCTCTACGGGCTACTGTTCATCCAGCCCTCCACCGGCTACTGTTCAACCAGCCCTCCACTGGCTACTGTTCAACCAGCCCTCCACGGGGTCCTTTTCATCCAACGGCTCGATCGATCGGGGTACTGCTCATCCAGCGGCAACGGCCTCTACTTTCCTGTTCATCTAACCCCCACCGGAAACTGTTCATCCAAACCCCCCAACAACGCTTGCTGTTCATCCAGAGGCAGCATCAATCGGCTTCAGTTAGCAGCAGTAGCGAAGGAATCGATCGATCGGGTTCAGTTAACAGCCATCGATCGATCGCTCGGGTTCAATAACGCGTAGCCTGCAGTGCAATCGCTCGGATTCAGTTAGAGCCCAACGCCTTGCTCGGGTTCAATTAGAGTGCAACACCTCGCACACACGCGCATACGTACGAGAGAAACGTGCATTTCTCGGCCCCCGACCACCCACCGTAACCGGGAACTCCCCCGATATTTTCCTCGCCCTTGCTTCTACCACGATTTTTTTTGTCATGGACGGCCCAAAGAATGTCATGCAGCTGCGCCTCCGGCCCGCCCAGGACGAAAAGCGCATTTTTTGTCATGATTTTTTGTCATAGAAGTAGGACCCCACCACATCTATGATGATACCGGGTTTTGTCACAACTATCATCATAGAAGTGTCATAAGTATGACAGAAAAAATTCGTTCGGCCCAAAATGTCACGGATGTGTCTTTTTTTGTAGTGCTAGATCCATGGGATAGGTTTTCCCAAATGAATTGGAGTTTTTAGGCTTGAAGGAGGAGACGAGAGTTCAAAAGAATGGAGAAATTCAAGGTCTAGACCCACACATCCTTTGGGGAAGAAGGGGACCTTATATATGGTGCACACCAAATTTGCGCATTAGGTGCGGAAAATTGCAGCCTGGAACCTCCGGACTCTATCTTGGGCTGAATTTTGAAAACCTTTTCTTTGGTCTGGAGGTCCCCAGGAAGTTATATCAGAGGTTCCGGGTCCCGGAGGCTCCGGACCTCCCAAAAATAGCAAACATGGAAACATTCATAACTTTTTCACATGAACTCCAATTTTGATGATCTTTGGCTCAATTTAAAGCTATCAAGAAGCCCAAGGTCCTCACCTAGAGAACCATCCAAGATCAACATAAATGAAGTATGCAAATGGTGCAAAGTTTTGATCACGCTATGCACAATGTGATCAAGTTACTATCTGAAAGCCCCTCTTGATAGGTAGGCTATCAAACATATGATCGGTCCCCACAAACTCCTTGAAACCGATAAAAAGGAAAACCTAGCTAAGTTATACCTTTGTCTTGAGCATTCCACTTGAGGTTGATGTTGACTTTCATGCTTGATTCAAGATGGAAAGACAATCTTAATCACGGTTGTTTTGTTAAGTCTACAAGTGAATCCCTCATAATCCTTATGGGAAGCATTGTCTTATATACCATATTCATATGTACACATCATACTTGGATGGAACTTCAAGCTTCGCATGTCCATCATGTGATCATCCTCAAGCTTCGGGCATGTGTTCCCTTGGAATGTCTTTCTTGAACTTCCCCTTTTCAAACTTGATAACCATCCTCATATGGTCTACTTGAAATATTTCTTTTGATGCAAGCCCATTAGAGTCACCTAACCCACATAGACATAGAAAACACACAACATGAGTTAGTTTACAAAACGCCATTCACAATTTCTTACCATACCACAAGATCACATGTGGCAGCATTTGCGCTTGTGTGTTGACCATTTCGAATCCGACCACTGAGCTTTATCTTTGTCAAATTTATCTTTACGGCATGTTAAATCTTGATGGATTGAAGCCTTATTGAACTACTCACTCCACTTCATTGCTTTAAGACATGATCACCAATATCTCAATTCTCACATGATCATATCTAGGTTTTATATGAATATCACATTGGTCATCACTTGCTCTTCTAAATGCTCTACTACAATCTTTTGAGAGGCATAATAAACTCTTCGCTTGAATTACTTGCCTGATGAATTGATAAACCATGACCAACATATGAGGTCATCATAATCCCATCTTCAATCGATATATAGATTCTTCTCTTTAATCAGTTTTCTCAAGATCTTGATTCATCATGGCTCAACCCATAAGCCCGATCATGCCTTTGAGTTCCTCCAATGGACTCCATCTTGTACATCATATGGACTTCATATTGATTATATTTGGTTCAATCATAGAACTTAGTCTTGCTGCCTCGAAGTACATTTCTTTTGCTTCTTCTTGATCATAATATATTCATCATTAGAACCCAATGATCTTGATACATAGCATGATGTTGATGAAATTCATTATAAATCCATTCAATCTCCAATACTCGATGCATATATTTGTCTTGATGGCTTTCATCCTTTAATCCATTCAATATTCTCTATGCATTGCCTATGGAACTTTCCTTCACATCCATCTCAATCTTCTTGTGTCACTTTTCCAATCCTAGGGCTTATCTCAAATAAGGGCCAAATACAAAATATCTAAATAAATTACAAAATATATGATTGTCAGAACATAACGCCAACACTATTATGGAGTGGACAAGTGAACCCCCCTCCCCCGCACACACATTCACCATGTTGTATTTATTCAATAGTTGTTTATAGTTGAGTATAGGTATCTTATAATCAACATTTGCATCATATAATCACATATACGTTGGATATTTAAAACTTTATTTGCTAATTAAAATTACACATTTTATGTTTATGCATGTTGGTGATATGCCATAGAGGCAATCATGTGATGATGATATTTCCCTATGTACTCATGAGTAATTTGTATTGTGCTTGAACATCACCAATGATATGTATCGATAAGTATGCGACTGGTTTAAGAAGTATATATTAAATGATGATCATTCTAATGGTCCCTAGTTGATAATGTTATGCGGACACATGCCCTTTGACTGGTATACAATTCGGTTGATGACTATGTTTCACGAGTCATGGCATAGAGATGCTAAACTGATAATATGGACTCGGGAATGGAGATCACTGAGTCAGTAAAACCCACTTTGAGACATAGCGAGATATTATCATCTATTAGTCTCAAGTATGATGTATATGCCATGTTCTAAACCTAAGGTCCTCGTATGTTCTCTGTATGAGGATCGACTCACTTAGGGTCAATCAAACGCTACTCCGTAACTGGGTAGTTATAAAGATAGCTTTCGGGTGATCCGTGAGACAATGCCGCGAGACATGGTTGACCAAGACGGAATTTCCCCCTCCTATTGGAGAGATATTTTCCGATCCCTCTCAAGTTATCAGATTCGGAAAGCATGGTCATGCGACTTGGGTTAAGAGTTAACCCAGTTCGGAAATCTGTATCATAGTTTCGAGAAGAGAGATCGAGCTACCACAAGGGTGACAACTACTTGCATTGAGATTGATAACATATATCGTGAGGAAAAAGGAATGTTGCATATGAAAATTTGTCGAGGTTTGCCAAACGAATGTACGCGCGCATGAGAGTTGGCATGTTCTTCTAGGAGCCCCTACCAACTATCGACTCGGACCATGTCCATGTGTACGTGAACCTATAGGGTCACACACTTAATGGGCTACAACCAATTCGGATTGGATCCGAGTGGAGACTGGGTGTAGACTCCTAGTGGTCCTGAAGTGTTGTGCCCACCTCGGAGCTCTCTATAATGGGGAGTGGGGCACACCTTTTAGGGTTGATTTTTTTCCTCCCACCATAGCCGCCGCTGCCACTCCCCACGCCCATATGCCGTGTGATCGGACCTACCAGTTCACCACCCGACGCTACTCCCCATACGTGTGGATACCTTGGAGGCATCACATATGTGGTGCTTGGATGGACCATTCGAGGGAACCGCAAGGAGCTGTTCGAGGGATCTGCGAGGAACCGTTTGCGAGAGATCGGCTACATGAGAAGGCGACGACTCAGTTGATCGGCTACACACATCACCAACTCTATCTTCGTTGTGGTGGCTACACATCTAGTGGTAAAACCTGATCACGTGATCTATCTCCAGCAATATGTTCTTGGTATCATGGTAGATTTTTTTATATTTGGCGCTAGAATAGCGTACCGCGTCTCCCAACAAAGCCTTCATTTTTATGATATGTGATATACTGGTAAAAGCATTTATATTACTCTATTATAGTTGTTATGTCCATTGTACCTCATTTGCACTAGGGCTTCCATAATGCTAGGTCGGTCCTGAGTTTAGTTATCGTGCATGCCTGAGGATTATACTACATTATCTGGTAGTATTATGTTGTGTTCTTGTCGATCCTAGCAGAATGTTTCGCGCGGGCGTGTGACTCAAATTTTGTGTCCAGGAAAGAATCAAAGAATTAATTATCACGCACATAACTAATTTAATCAATCCACCACATGATGCTCCAGTGACATGTGGTTCTTGTAGCTCCAAACCGGAAATAAACCGCTCTAATAGAGATGCAGTGGCTCCCCCTCGTCGTCTTCCTCCTTCAAGTTTTCAAGTTATTTTGAAGATGGAGGTTAGGCATGACCCCCAAAGTGCATACGATCTCAATGCAGATGTGTTCTTCGTGGAACTGGGTGTGAAGGGGTCCGGCAGCCAGTTTTGCAGATAAATATATAGTCACACCGCTCTTCCTCCATTGATCTTCCTCCTCTCCTTAGATCCAGGCTATTAGGTGGTTTTGATGTCTTCAATGTGTTCCTTATCTCCCTATGGATCCGACCGATCAAATGACCCACAAAACTGACCAGACAGAGAAGTTGTAGGTGCTTTCGTGGGCGTTGATGTGCGCTACGGGCATTGGTATAACCGTGTACGGTCGCACCGATGCTCGACACCGGCCTTTTGTTCTTTTTCCTCGGCTTGCGGATTTGGTGTGGCTGTACATTTTGCATACAATCTGGGATAATATAGATCTAGACAGCAAATTTGGAGCTCGTGAGAGATGTCGACAAGCTTGCAAGGATTAGTTATAGTACAAGTACTGGTGAGTTCAATTATGTGCGTACCAGCGCCTATCTTGTAGTAGTAGTGGTGGTGGTGGTAGTACAATATACGTACGATCAAATTCATTGATGGTTAGTTCAAAAAAGGATGGATCGTTAGAGTTTAGCACAGCAGTAAGTACGCAGCCAGGCTGTGTGCTGGGGGCACGGGCACCAAACAGAGCTGCAGTAGGCGCTCAGCTACTGATACCGGTGCACATGCATGCGAGCAGGCAGGCTTGTTGCGTCTTGAGTTTGTCCCAAATGCATCACTCATAAACTCAGCACATCATTATTGCAAGATATTCGGTCGATTCGCATGTTAATTATTGTATGTATGGTGGTACATACATATCGAGTATTAGCTATCGCACATGCTTGAGGATTACACCAGATTATTTGTTACTCCCTTCATCTCATAATATAGAACGTTTTTGCAATTTATGTTAGTTTGCAAAAATGTCTTATATTATGGGACAAAGGAAGTACTCCCTCTGTTCCAAAATATAAGAACGTTTTTAACACTACACTAGTGTCAAAAACATTTTTATATTATGGGACGGAGGAAGTAGTATTCTGCTCTGCTCTTGTGGGTCCTATCCGGAGCAGCATGTTTCACGAGGGACGTGTGACTGAAATTCTGTGTCTGAGAAAGGATCAGCTATCACGCACATAATAACTAATTCAATCGATCCACTATATGATGACCCAGCGAGTGATGTGGTTCTTCCAGCTCCAACCTGAGAATGAGATGAAGATTCCTGACGTGAAATTACTAGCTAGCTAGGCCCGTCATTTCACCATCCATGCATATGATGTGGAGAGGCATCACGCAGGCAGAGCCAAAAAGTTAGTTGACTGACAAAATGACAACTGTATGGCCAACGACTGCTCACACACAAAAATGGAAAAGGGAAAACGGAATGCATACAATCACATATTTAGATCCGTCTGAAACAAGAGATTTCCCTTCTTCATTTCTTGCGGTAACTGAACTGTTTCTGAGAAAGAAGACCAAATTCCGGTGAAAATTCTCGCGTCCCAAACATGCTTGCAGACAACACACACGATATATATATTTATAGTTTTTTACATTTCATTTGGTTTTCTCATACGCAATATCCGGGCTGTGCACACAAATTCAAATACAGTACGTACTCACCTAGCTAGCAAACAATCAGTTAGGTAGGCGCGCACGCGCGCACGGGGAGTTAACTGGCAGGCAATCACACAATAGCTAGCCAGCAGCTTCTTGCAAAAGATAAATAAATGGAATCAATACTGCTAACCTCACGCTTGATCAAGCTGCACTGCATCCGGCTGGGAATTAACAGCACTTGACGCGAATCATGGCAGCAAGGGACATCTAATCATAATCATATGTACCAGTTGAGCTCGGTTCATCCTTCTTCCTCCTTGATCTCGTCGGTGCCGCTGAAGGAGGAGGAGCGGTTGGTGCTGGCGGTGGTCGGGGAGGACGGCGAGGCGGTGTCGCTGAGCGCGACGAGCAGGTCGACGAAGGCGCCGACGATGAGGCCGTGGGTGCTCTTGCCGTTGGCCCTGAGGTACCACCCCAGCATCTTCTCCAACCAGCACCAGTCCTTGACGCCATGGCTCATTACCATCTCCTCCATGGACGCCCGGAAGTCGCGGTACGGGTTCGACGAGTCCATGGTCAGCGCCGTCGCTCCCTCGAATGGCGCCGTCTTGTCGGCCTTCCCGCTGCCGCAGCAGGCGGTGGTAGTGCCGATGTCCTTCACCTTCAGCTTGGCCTCGTCGAGAATGGAGGAGGAGGTGGCCGGCGTTGCGTGGGGCTCGAAGAAGAGGCGGCCGGAGCGCAGGGCGCGGATGACGGTCTCTCGCTCGTTGGCCTCAACGAGCCCGGAGGCGGCCTCGGACGCCGTGGAGAGGCTGTCGTCGACCGAGGCGAAGGAGTTGGAGAAGCACGAGTCGGCGCCGGAGTCGGGCAAGTAGGCCGAGTTCATGGTCTTGTACGCCGTCTGATGCTGCTGCTGCTGCCTGAAGGAGAGGGTCCTTGGCTGCTTGCAGGACGGCCATTGCCACGAGGTGGCAGACATGGAGGAGGACGAGGCCACGGAGGAAGGTGCAGCGCCACTGGTACTGGCAGCACTGTCCACCTGCTTGCTGCTGAAGATGAGGGATGTTAGGCCAAGCTTCTTCACCATGGCTGGTTTTAGTCTGATCTCAAGGAGAAGAGATCGAACAGGACGATGCACAAGAGGCAGAGGCTGTGGCTATGGTGCTCCGCCGCCTACTGGGTCTGGGCAGGGCTACTACAGCTCTACTCAATTAGAGAGAGTGAGGAAGGTGGTGTGTGTATGTGGGCTTTTGCTCAGAGGAGGGTTGCATAGCACATATTGGCATATAACTAACAAAAGCTAGCAGCATATCAGTACAGGACAGGAGCAATCAAAAGAGTAATGAGAGTAGCTAGGTTGCCTGGTGAGCAGAGAGACTGGTTGTTCATGATGTATTTATCAGGAGAGGAGAACGGAAGGAAGATGCCATTGCCATGGATGGTGGAGTGCAATTTCTGCAGATATATAGTAGTACTAATGCTTCTGGCTAATCAATCACTTGGGGTGGTGTGCTGCTAAACCTCTTTTGTTTACCTGGCCATCCACGTGGAGCCTTGCTCTTGTACAAGGCTACAAGACACATGCATGATCAGTAGCTCGCTAGCAGCTGAAGAGACCGTTTAATTGGTATTGGTAGGTGCTACCTTGTTGCGATTTAATCTAATGCAGGTATGCGCCGTCCATCCAATTTGCCCAGAGCAGAAATAAATGTAATGATCGATATAATCTTCACATGCGGCAAGCATTAGATTATCGGGAGCCGGTGGTGTGGTGTGGCGTGGTTTAATCTGCAGGCTGAGCAGAAGCAAATTAGTTGATCAGTTTCGCAACAACATACGTACGTATAGGAGGATATAATAGTAAATGCCGCAAGTGCGCAGATACCTGTTGTAATCAAATGGTGCAACAAGGTCACAGGATAGATAATTAGGTGCAGACAAGAGAGAAACGTCCTCTAATTGTTTTAGTAGGAAGTAGGAGTAGTAAATTAGTAATCCACGCAGTGCGCCTAGCTAGCTCCCCATCCATCCATCCATCCATCTGTCATGTCTTGGGATGGGCCTCATCTCCCTGCAAAGTAACCTTAATCTTTCACGGATGAGACCTTGGCCTTGTTCCTTGGTGGTAGCCTGCTAGTGCCGTGCTACAGATTCTCATTCTCCCCGGTACTCTACCTGACATGCCATGCCGCAAGCACCATTAAAAACCATGTTAGTGAACGAATCCCAACAAGCCACTTTTTTTATGGTTATTATGGAACACATATCATCGCATTAACAAAGTAATACTAACAAGGGAACCATGGTATGAAGGCTATAGAATTGAAAAATTACACTACACCCAATACGTACAGGCGCCTTCGCAGCAAACAGGAGGAAAAAAAATCTGCAGTGGTTTCAGTTTTGTTTGCCACAGTTTCTATGCAGGCTGCAGCTTTAGCACCAAATATAGTACCGCCAACCAAAGAGATGCACTGTACTCTTGCCCAGTTTACAGCTAATCAGACCCAATGATGGAGCACAGTGAGTACGTACTGGCAGGATCACAAGAATGAACAGCAAATTTCTGTGTGCACCTATCTCAAAATAACCTATTTACGTAGCAGAAATGTTCTCAACTCCTTCTGAAGCAGCCTAACCATACTGAAAAAAGTTAAGGCGTGCAGATCAAGACAGAAATGTTAGCTGACCGGTAGTTGCAAATATTCTCTGTGTTGCCATTCCATCTCCTCTGAACCTTGTTCTAAGCAAGTAGTAGTTGCATAATTCTTGGGCATTTATGCAAGTCTGGCTAAACATGAGACCGGATTTATTGCACTCACCACGATGGCGTCTTCCCTTTTCTCCCTTTCTTTCCTTCAGCTGCCCATTCAACGCCTCCACATCTTCTGGCATGATATCAAGGCTCCTACGAAAAAGGCAGGAAACCTGTGACCCATTTATTGAGTCTGTCTTGCAATTTGGTGGTGCATCCAGAGCAGCAATCTTTCAGGAATTTAGGTTAGGGAAATCACATTTGGCACATTTGGCTTCCAGTTTTCTCCAATGATTCTGGTACATGCAACATAAGATGATTGGGGAAGCAACATGTTCTTTAACAACACCCAATCAAACATTGTTGGTCCAAAAAGTTCTTGATCGTTGCCTGGTCCTTACGGCCTCAACCAAACACTACTAGTATTATTGTATGATCCCTTAGCTTTTGGTCCACCTGGTACGCAGGAATCCAGGATAGGTACCTCTACTCATAGAATGCTGACCTGTGCCAGTAACAGTGCCATGATCAAGGATTCAAGGTAGCAAAATCTTGAAGCAGTATGCTTTATGTAGAAACAGAAACTGTGAAGAAACCGGGATTATCATAGGATACACTACACTACACAATACCATGGTGAAGGTGGCGACAGAAAAGAGTTGTATGGAATGCGACACATAGCGAACCATCGATTAGATCTGCATCTTGAGTAGGAAACGATTAGTCAACTGAAAATGTTTCCAAATTTCTCATAGCTAGGTGTTGCTAATCAATTTAACCATCTCCCATAATCTACTGATCGGTGCTACTTCTACGCATATTATTGCTTAATCTGAATCTGCTTAGCGGAGGCCCCCCACCCCCAGCTAGTCATGTCAGCATTAATATGTGTGTGTGACTGCGTCCATGCAGCCATGCATACTAGTCAGTCAGGGAGAAAGGCCGGTGCAATTACCACTGTGGGATAGGATGATCCTGCAGATCTATGTTGCCTGTGTCTTCACTGTGTACAGGACAGCAGTGTCGCTGCGGTTTATTTAATTAACCTTGCAGAGCATATCCCACACACTTTGATCTGCGGCAGCTTTTAAAGTAGTGGTACTACGTACCACTACCCCTAAGGGCTGGCCTTTAAGAAACTACTGCATGGAGCAGTACGTGTGTACCCCCTCAGATTGGAGTAGTAAACCTTGGAGCAGGGTAAGTAATTAGTTGATGCAGAGGTGCACAAGGGTGGACAGTTCCATGGACCAGGCCGGGTCTGCCTCCTAACAGATCCACTGTTCTGGAACATGCAGGCAGGCGTCGCTGAGGCTGAACCGCAGAAATTAATAGCCAATTAGCTGCTCATAATCTGTATGTATGTAACAGGGCTACACGCCATGGACACTGACCTGTCGTGTTGTTGTTATCACCCTTCCAGGCCAGCAAGCCGTAGGGAGCTCACAGGATTGTGCTTCTGCAATGGGGTTTTGTGACTTTTAAGAGGGCCAAGTGCATGCAAATGGCCCATGCATGCAGATGCAATAATGCAGAGAGCATGGCTGGCTCCACTGGGCACATGTCCTGGCCTACCCTTCTTCACTCATGTATGGCGATGGCCAACTAACAATAGACATTTTCCAAACTGTATTTTCTACTCCCTCTGTAAACTTTTATAAAAGTAGTGACCTAAAACACCTTATAAAAGTTTACAGAGGCAGTATCTCTCAGTAGTTTGATCCGAAATTTGTACCGCGGAGGTTGGGGGGTGTTATTCGGAGTTTTGGTCCTAAATTATCAAATTACTAAAGGATGAAAATCCTTCAGTGACTGTGCCAAGAGTTTCTTGGTGTTTCAAAAGAAAGATTACTTGGTTGGCCAAAATAAAACCCTTGCCTTAATCTCTCAAGTCTCAACTAAGCCTTCTAAGAAAAAAATCCATTTTACTACCCTGAATAAAGTGTGTGGTTCACTTTATCCACTGATCTATTTTTCCGCTTCTTTTACCCCCCAAACAAACCCAAACCGGACAAAACACCCCCCCCCCCCGGCTGGTTTTTCTCCACCCACTGCTGATGTGGCACTAGTCAACGGCGGTTTTGACCTGGGTGGGGCCCCCTTGTCAGGTTTTTTTCCCTCTCTCTTTCTCTCTCTCCAACCGAAGGCGGCTGCGAGCGGCGGGGAGCGCCTCCTCGCGACGGCGACAGCCCCGGCCACGTCGAGCTCCCGCAGCACGAGCGCCTGCTAGGCCCCGCCGAGGCAGACGGCGCAAGAGGACGGCCCGAGGAGGCCATCGGTGAGGTGCCGCCCGAGCACCTCGGCGTGGAACTCCACCGCCTCACACCACTCGTGGCTGCGCCACGCCAGCCACGCCTCCGGCGACCCCGCGGCCGCCGCGGCCTAGGCGTGGGTCCTTCCCGACGACCATGGTGACAGGGAGCTCGGCTCCACACCCCTCCCTGGCCATGCCTCTCCGTCGCCCTCACGTGCATGTCACCGCGCCCGCTTTGCTGCCGCTACTGTCACTGACCGCTGTCGCGCCGCTGCCGACTCTGCTCTAGCGCTGCTGTTGACTCCCGCTACGGCCGCTCGCCATTGCCAACCGCGACCTGCTCGCGCCCTTCCATGGCCTCGCCTCCCCATGCCGCTGCTCTCGAACGACCGCGCCGGCTGCTGCTCGGGGCTGCGCTGGCGCTCGCTGAACTTGCCCAGCGCTCCTCTTCCCTCGCATGTGCCCGGGCCGCCTGCGTTGCTCTGCTGCCGCAGCGCCCCGCCCGCGCAGCCCTCGTGGCCCCGTTCCGGCGGCCCTGCTGCGCCCACTGAGCCTCCCCTTCCGCTCGCGCTCACCCCGGTACCCGCCCGTGCCTAACTGCGTCGGCCCGCGCCCGCCACTACCTGGCCTTGACTGCTTCGCCCAGCTCAACCCCCCCCCTCTCGCCACTCCTCCAGCCGGTCGGCCTCGCCACACCCTGGCCAGAGGCTGCGTGCGGGCTGAGTGGCCACCGGCCCAGCCTCAATTAGAGAGAGAGAGAGAAAAAAACCTGACAAGGGGGCCCCACCCAGGTCAAAACCGCCGTTGACTAGTGCCACATCAGCAGCGGGTGGAGAAAAACCAGCCGGGGGGGTGTTTTGTCCGGTTTGGGTTTGTTTGGGGGTAAAAGAAGCGGAAAAATAGATCAGGGGGTAAAGTGAACCACCCACTTTATTCAGGGTAGTAAAATGGACTTTTTTCGCCTTCTAAATAGCCTCCACAAAATTGAGGACATGAATATTGTAAAGTCGGGCAGGTTAAGCTAAAGATTTCAGTACTCGTCAACTTTTAATAGAGGAATATGACTACCTACGTTGCATGCATTCAACTTTTACATGGGTATTACCTCCGATTTTTAACTATCTGTCCTTTTCATCCTTCAAATGTACTCCCTCCGTCCCAAAATAAGTGTCTTGAGCTTAGTACAAATTTATACTAGAGCTAGTACAAAGTTAAGACACTTATTTTGAGACGGAGGAAGTATATATCTATGAAAGGATCTGAATTCCAAAAATGATTAAAGCTGCAGATCGCATACTACTGTGTTTGTGTAGTATGCGTAACAGCAACTCCTAGATTTTGTCTCCAAAGGAGGACAAACTACACGACCCCATTGAACAGCTGTACGATACGCACATATAGATGGGAATCCCCAAGTGTATAGAAGCAAGCAGTGTTTGCATATACGACCCACCATCAAATCGAAATAAATACACCAAAACTGGAAAAAATTCCGAGCAGCTGAATGGCACAGAACAAAGGCTCCCTCCAGCAGTACATGAATGATTGAAGCCAAAACAAAATAAAATAAATGAGGAACCAAATCACATTCTTTATTTGAACCCTTCAGCTAGGAGACAATTGGAGCCAACAGGATCCATTGTTTTTCACGATTTCCTGTGATTTAAAACATGTTGCAGGTTAAACAAATGGATTTTTTTATTCGGGCTGCTTCTAGATAGTTTTTTGTGATAAAACGGGCATACAGCATTATAAGTTCCTACATTAATAAAAAAAAAGTGCTCCATATAGATGATGCCAATGAGATATGCATGCTCAGGAAGGTATTTTGCACTTTAATTTACACATCAAGCATGTATCTTACATATAAAAATCTTATTAGACTAGTCGATGAAATTGAACGTAATGCATGTTTTCCTACAGCCACATGCCTCAAGGACCCAAAAGAGACTACGCAATGAGGCATGAACAAACTAAGCCTGTGGTTTAAAAATCATGTGTTAGTTTGTCTCATGTGGAGTGCAGACAACCTCCATGTGTTAGTTGCTGGGCAGATCCCTTCCATCATGGAAGCTACTGCTGGTTCTTGAGACAATACAATCTTACATAACGTTTTTTTTTGTACTCAATCTTATATAAGGTTTTAGCCTAGGAACTAACCGAAGTACCTAACATCGCACAAGGCCGGATAATTAGCATAGTGCTTTCACCTTCGCATTCTTGCATCAAACATAACTTGGTCAGGAAAGCATTGTAACGAGCATTACATGATTAAACTAATTCCAAAAGTTTGCCCAAAAGAGGATGTTCCATCCCCTAAAGGATTGTTTCGTTTTAGTGTTTTACCTATAAAAAGTGCCTCTGCTTTATGAATAATCAAATAAACCTCAGTTCATTTTCAAGCATGCATGTTAGAACAATGCAGCCTTGCTGATTCTGACAATAGAAGGCACAAACTTTCAGAAACATAAAGTGGTAGCCAGCATCTTTTGTCTGAAAATAGATTTGTCTCTTCATTCCTTCTGGAGAAGTTAATCAAGTGCTAAAGTTGATTGGAAATCTCAAAGTGGGATGTATGAGCCATTAATAAATTGTACAAATAAGCTTTTGGATAGTTACGCCTAAACAATGGAGGAGACACTATAAAAGCAGGGGCAATTTGACATGCATAGCTACGCCTAAACGCTGCTAGTACTTTTTTTGTTGAACAAAAACTGTAGGGAGTGACATCCCAGGAAGTGAAGTAACTGATAAATAAACAGGAGAATTACAACTTAAGTACAATATGTACGAAGAACCAAAGGATTTGACTATACAGTATGATATATAAAGGGGTCACTAAGTGAAAGAATCCAATTAATTAAGCAGAGCGGGCTTAGTATTCTCTTTAACCAACTAGTAGTACTACTTAAAAGTTGAAACTCTGAACACTAATAAAAACCTAGGCATATGATGTGAGATCTGGATGAGCAATCCTACTCTTAATGGGCCTTTGTTTGGATGCAGATAGACAGGCATGTTGGGCCTAAATGTCAGGCTGCATAATAATTGGGCCATTTGGTTGAGCACAGCCCACTGTTAACTGCTAAGTACCCTGCTTACATCATTGAAGCCCAACCAAGGACGACAGTGTTCAACACACCTACATGTTAAACATGCAACATGTCACAATAGGTGACCGGCGCATCTCATAGGATATAATTGAGATAGTTACGTTGTTGGAGTCTTATGTTTATCTCTTGTAACCTCTTATCTCTATCTCCTTTCTTGATCTCCAAGATTGTAATCCAAACCACATGTATGCGCTGTTATGGGAGGTGCGCCCCATCTATATAACACGAAGCCGTCGGCCTGAAAAGGCAAGACGTTCCGCTAGTTCGCACATGGTAATCAGAGCCCCATCTCTTCCCATCTACTGAGATCCCATCTACCGAGCCTAGCCATGTCTTCCTCCTCCTCCTCCTCCGGTGCTTCCCAGGCCAACCTCAATGGGCAGGTCACCGAGAAGCTAACGCGCACGAATTACGTGCTCTGGCGCACGCAGGTCACCCCTCATCTGCGCGGCGCCGGCGTCTTCGGCTACGTCGACGGCACCACACCGGAGCCGGCCAGGCTTCATGTCACCAAGGACAAGGATGGCAAAGAAAGCGCTGAGCCCAACCCTCTCCACCCAATCTGGGTCCGGGAGGGTCAACAGGTGTTGGGCTACCTGCTCAGCACCCTCTCCAAGGAGGTACTGATCGCGGTGACCACGGTCACCACGGCGCACGTGCTCTGGACAGCGGTGGCAGGTATGTTTTCCTCGCAGTCCATGAGCCGCGTGAATAACATCAGGACGGCGCTCATCAATGCGCAGAAGGGTAACCAGACGGTTGCCGCCTACTTCGCCTCTCTCCGTGGCCTCGCCGACGAGCTTGCTGCTGCGGGGAAGGCCATCCAAGATGACGAACTCATCTCCTACATCATCCACGGCCTCGACGTCGACTACCAGCCCCTCGTCTCCGCCCTCGACGCACGCGTCACGCCGGTCTCCCTCGACAAGCTCTACGCCATGCTCAGCAACTTCGACCAGCGCATGGCCCAGTTTAATCACTCGGGCAGCGGTGGCTTCCGCTCCTCTGCCAACGCCGCGGTGCGTGGCCGTGGTGGTGGATCACGTGGCCGTGGCTCCTCTCGCGCCAAGGGGCGATCTGGCGGACACGGTGGTGGCGGCAACAGCCGCTCTGGTGCATCTCGCGGTCGTCGTGGCGGCGGTCCACCTCGGGCCCGGCCGGAGCTGCCTCGCTGCCAAATTTGCGGTAAGCCAGGGCACACCGCGAAGGATTGCTGGTACCGTTATGATGAAGACGACGAGGACTCCCAAGATGAAGAAAAAGTGGCTGCCGCAGCTGATGGATCCTACGGTATCGACACCAATTGGTACGTCGATAGCGGCGCCACCAATCACATCACCAATGAGCTTCAGAAGGTCACAATGAAAGACAAGTACCGTGGCAAAGATCACATCCACACGGCAAGTGGAGAAGGTATGCAGATTTGTCACATTGGTCATTCTACGTTTCGTACCCCTCACCGTCCAATTCATCTCAAGAAAATTTTGCATGTCCCTAGTGCTGCCAAAAGTCTCCTCTCTGTTCATAGAATTGCCCTTGATAATCATGTTTTCCTCGAATTTCATCCTTATTTCTTTTTGATGAAGGACCAGGCCACGAAGAAGGTTCTCTATCGAGGTAGATGTGTTCGAGGGCTCTACCCGTTGATTCCGGAGCTTAGGAGACTCAATAAACAAGCCAACGGTGTTGTCAAAGTTTCGTCAACACGGTGGCACGATCGATTAGGGCATGCTGCTTTTTCTTTAGTTGAAAAATTGCTTAGGAAAAATAAACTCCCATTTGTTGGTGAGCGAAATGTCGAAACCATTTGTGATTCTTGTCAATGTGCTAAAAGTCATCAATTACCATATCCAGTATCTACTAGTGTTTCTACCAAACCACTTCAATTGATCTTTTCCGATGTGTGGGGTCCTGCTCCCACGTCTGTTGGTAGACATGAGTATTATGTAAGCTTTATAGATGACTATAGCAAGTTTGTGTGGATTTATCTTCTCAAAAAGAGATCTGATGTCTTTCAAGTTTTTAGTAATTTCCAAAGTCTTGTTGAATGCCAACTGAACTCCAAAATACTTGCCATGCAAACAGATTGGGGTGGTGAGTATGAGAAACTCAACTCTTTTTTCCAAAAGATTGGAATTTCACATCATGTGTCCTGTCCACACGCTCATCAACAGAATGGCTCCGCTGAACGGAAGCACAGACACATAGTTGAGGTCGGGCTAGCTCTTCTGGCAGGAGCCTCCATGCCCCTCAAGTTTTGGGATGAGGCTTTTCTTACTGCTGTTCACATCATTAATATGCTTCCTAGTCGAGTCATCCATAATCAAACTCCAGTAGAAAGACTTCTTCACATCAAACCAGACTATAAATCTCTTCGCGTGTTTGGGTGTGCTTGTTGGCCCAATCTTCGCCCATACAACAAAAGAAAACTCATGCTTCGCTCAAAACAATGTGCTTTTCTAGGGTATAGCCCTCAACACAAAGGTGTCAAGTGTTTAGATATTTCCACTGGCCGTGTCTATATATCCCGTGACGTCGTTTTTGACGAAACACAATTTCCTTTCGCCACCCTTCACCCAAATGTCGGTGCTCGCCTCCGAGAAGAAATTCTTCTCTTACCTACTCATCTTACCACCATTGATCAAGGGGGTCCGAATTCTGATGATCATATGTTGACTAATCCTGCTACTAATGGTGTGCATGAGTTTTCTGATGATGTTCCAGGAGATAACAGCGAAAACAGTGAAGAAATCAGTGATCATATGTTGACTAATCCTGCTACTAATGGTGTGCATGAGTTTTCTGATGATGTTCCAGGAGATAACAGCGAAAACAGTGAAGAAATCAGTGAAAAAAACGCGCCGGCAGGTCCATATCGCATGTGTCCGCATATAGGAGGCAAATCCTTCTCGGGATCGGCTCCACAGCAGCAGTTCAGTCGATCTCCCTCGGGATCGGCGTCGGCAGACACGCCAGACGCGCAGGCGACAACGCCAGCCGACCGTGCGGCTGTCCCCAGTCCAACGCACGCCGCGTGTCACGCTCCAACTGGCGGCGGCCCCAGCTCCTCTCCGCGCCAACCCCCGTCCGACACGCGGCAGCACCCGGTTCGCCAGGACGGCGCGCGCTTCCGTGACCAACCGGTCACGTACAAGCGGCGCGACCAGGTTCGCCGTCCTGCCACTGGGTCTGGATCTGCTGCGGGACCGGGCGCGGACTCCTGTGCACCCACGAGCGCGTCGAAGACTGGCGTCCGCCCCGAGACTTATCCGCCATCATCCACCAATGATGAGGCCCCGGGATCTTCTGCGCCTACAGAGCATGCTGCACCTGATCAAACTGCCACAGAAGATCCGGCGGGAGCAGATTCTGCTACAGGAGCTTCAGTTTCGGGATTTTCTATGGCTGAGAATCTTGATGGTGCACCGTCACGACGTACACGACTACAGCATGGGGTAATACATCCTGTTAATTATAAACACATAACCAAATATGGTATGGTTTGTTCTACAGGTGAACCCCAGACGCTCCAGGAAGCACTTGGTGATGAAAAATGGAAAAATGCTATGAATGAAGAATACATGGCACTCAAGAAAAATAAAACTTGGCATTTAGTTCCCCCACAGCAAGGTAAAAATTTAATTGACTGCAAGTGGGTATTCAGAATAAAGAGGAAATCTGATGGAACTATTGATCGCTACAAAGCTAGGCTCGTTGCAAAGGGTTTCAAACAACGGTATGGCATAGATTATGAGGACACATTTAGTCCAGTCGTTAAAGCTGCCACTATCCGTCTTGTTTTGTCTATTGCTGTTTCCAAGGGATGGAATCTCAGGCAACTTGATGTTCAGAACGCGTTTCTTCATGGTGTTCTGGAAGAGGAGGTATATATGAAACAACCTCCTGGGTTTATAAGTAAAAGTGCACCCTCTCATGTCTGCAAGTTGGGCAAAGCACTTTATGGTTTGAAACAGGCACCAAGAGCATGGTACTCCCGTCTCTGTCACAAAATGCAAACACTTGGTTTTGTCCCTTCAAAGTCTGACACCTCTCTGTTCATCTACAACAAGTTCAATACATGCATATTTGTCTTGATATATGTTGATGATATTATTGTGACAAGCTCATCTGATGAAGCTATCACAGGGTTGTTAAAAGATTTGAGTGCAGACTTTGCCTTGAAGGATCTTGGAGACTTACATTATTTTCTTGGGATTGAAGTAAAGAGGCACAAGGATGGACTTCATCTCTCCCAAGAAAAATATGCAGTTGACTTGGTAAGAAAAGCCGGTCTACAGGGTTGTAAACCTACACCTACTCCACTGTCCAGTTCAGAAAAGTTATCTCTCACACAAGGAACTCTCTTGAGTCAAGAGGATAGCACAAAATACAGAAGCTTGGTAGGAGCTCTTCAATATCTTACTCTTACTAGACCTGATATTTCTTTTGCTGTCAACAAAGTATGTCAGTTCCTTCATGCACCCACAACTGTTCATTTGACTGCTGCCAAACGGATAGTTAGATATGTCAAAAACACATTAAGCATGGGTCTCAATTTTAGCAAGTCATCCTCTACACTTGTCAGTGCATTCTCTGATTCTGATTGGGCAGGCTGTCTTGATGATAGACGCTCTACTGGTGGCTTTGCTATTTTCTTTGGACCCAACTTAATTTCATGGTGTGCTCGCAAGCAAGCTACAGTCTCCAGATCTAGTGCAGAGGCAGAGTATAAAGCATTGGCAAATGCCACAGCTGAAATCATATGGGTTCAGTCCATGCTCAAGGAACTTGGTATAGAAATTAAACAAGCTCCATGTTTGTGGTGTGATAACCTTGGTGCCACCTATCTCTCAGCCAATCCAGTGTTTCATGCCAGGACCAAACACATTGAGATAGATTTTCACTTTGTTAGAGAGAGGGTGGCTCATAAACAACTTGACATTCGTTTTGTGCACTCCAGTGATCAAATTGCAGATGGATTCACAAAGGCATTGCCGGTCAAGAGCTTTGAAAACTTCAAGTATAATCTCAACTTAATGGAGTTGTGATTAAGGGAGGGTGTTAAACATGCAACATGTCACAATAGGTGACCGGCGCATCTCATAGGATATAATTGAGATAGTTAGGTTGTTGGAGTCTTATGTTTATCTCTTGTAACCTCTTATCTCTATCTCCTTTCTTGATCTCCAAGATTGTAATCCAAACCACATGTATGCGCTGTTATGGGAGGTGCGCCCCATCTATATAACACGAAGCCGTCGGCCTGAAAAGGCAAGACGTTCCGCTAGTTCGCACACTACACACGTGACATAATTTGAAAGGTAGCTCTCTAGATCAAAACCTACAAGATAACCCTAACTGTTTTAATAGATTTTGTGAAGTATATGGTAACATCAAACCATCAACATCGCCAAGTACGACATTAATATCGAAGGAAAATAGTCCGGTGGCTTGCAGCAAGAGAAGTAAAGATGGTGATGGAGGACTATGGATATGAATTTGGCTTGACATGGAAGCGGCATGCACGGATAGTAAATTTGAACATATGCTTAATGAGGTTTTTTTTGTACAGTGGGCAAGTCACCTACTGCTTTCCTCAATAAAAAAAAGGAAAAAAGTGTATAATAGAACAGATTCCTGCGACAAGTGAGAACAGATCAGGGCAGGATTGGACTGCCTGAGCTTATGGTTCTTTTGTTTCATGCATCTAATTAAGAGGGGGCAAAAGTTTGGTGGCTGTATGACCTCCCATTTTATGAGACAGAGAAACTGGAGGTTGATTGGTCACTTTACTGGAAAGTAAATGCAATTATTTCTACAAGACAGGGCTTTAAGTGGAGTCTCTATCTATTGCTGGCAGGAAGCTTGCTGAGAAGTTGCTCAAGACTTATCTACAGCCATTAGTATATCGTTGAAGACTAAACATGTAAAAACATCAACTCAGGTAGTGAAAGGAGATTTTGCTCTTATTTTATTTTATTTTTGAGAAAGTTTGCTCTTATATGACCATGTATATCTGCAGTTAAAATGAACTAAATTAACATACAATTTCTGTTCAAAAAATCTTCCGATTCAGCAATTTATCGTCCGATTTATCGCTACTCCTGGGGTGACCGATAAGATTATGCCTTATCTTCACCGTTTATCGTTTGGGCCGATTTATCGCTCTAGCAAACGATTTATCGAGAATCTACTGATAAATGGAGCCTATTCCTACCACTATTTTTGCAAAAACTATGTTTGCTTTGGTTTTGTCGACCTTGTTATGCAATATGTACTATTGTCCTATTTTGTTTGTCATTATATGAGGATTCAAAGGCTAGGAATCAAGGTAACACTTCTGTCCAATATTTTTTTTGGTGTTGAATATAGCATATTTTAGTGTTGGGAGCCTGGGATTTGCAAAAAAAATGGCGATTAATAGTCAGACCGAGAAAATCGATTAAACGGCCGATTTCCGATTAATCTCTATTCCTCAGCTGATCGAGACGCTAACGATAAGTGATATCCTCAACATTCAATAACACAAGAACAATCCTAGGCACGGATAATCCAAGAGAGAAATCTGACTCGTTCAAGAAAAGCGAAAAAGGAATATGCCTCACTGAAGACGAAGGCATGGTATGTATTACCGTATACATGATTAAGAGTCAGAAGGAAGGGATTAGGGTAAACAACAGAAGTTCATCAGCTCCCCCAGTTACTAGCTAGTACTCCCTCTGTCCAGAAATAGTTGTCGGAGAAATGGATGTATCTAGACGTTTTGGTTCTACATACATCCATTTTTATCCATTTCTGCGACAAGTAATTCCGGACAGAGGGGGTATATCATACTCGTTGATGGGACACTCTGATTGAGAGGCCAGCGAGAGATGAGAGATGAGAAGAAACACCCCTCAATCTTTCATGAGCTACTCAACGCAACACTGCAGATAGCAAACACCAAAGGCTAGCTGCATATGATTTTTTTCGAAAAGGAAGGTTAAACCTTCCGGCCTTTGCATCCTCAGATGCACACAGCCAAACTGCATATACTCCCTCCGTCCAAAAATAAGTGTCTCAACTTTAGTACAACTTTATACTAAAGTTGAGACACTTATTTTGGGACGGAGGGATTATTTATCTACACGCCAAATGTTTTGGCAATTAGGTCTTGTTCTTCGTGTCCCAGTACTTGTGGAAGTGCAGCAACACGGGGCTCTTGCACCTGGGGCACTTGGGTTGCTTCTCTTCTTCTGAATCCGAGAGCATCATGTACATGAGGCACTGGGGGCATCCAGCGACCACCATCGGCATCTCCACCTCCGCATCCGACGACACGCATGAGCTCGCCGGCGAATCCACGGACACTTCACCGCTCGTTGTCATCTGGCTCATGCTTGGCTTACTAAGTGGTGTCAAGCTAGCTAGAGTGCAGTGCTAGAGGAAGAGGAAGAGAGGAGCCCCTCTGTAGCTGTTCTGTGGTGTGTGAGAAACTGAGAACTGTGGTCGTGCAGTGCACCTCCCACTACCAGAACCTTATATAATGGCTTGGGAAAGGAAGAGCACGTCCTAAAATAAAAATTGCTTATATTTCCTTAAGCAGGCAAGAGATTGGAGGTCAAAATCATTGCAGCTGAGGTGAAGTTTCCTTATGACTGAAAGACTTTCTCCTTCCACGCGTGGGCATTCAAATGAAGGATGGTACACTAGTAGTTCAAGAAAAGTCAGCAGTTGGGGCTTCTTTTACATTTAGCAAAAAGTTTCCAGGAGGATACACAACTCCCTTTCCCATTCCCTTTACTGCTGTAAATACTGGTTATTTGCATTGAGCAATTAATGGAAAGGGGTTCGCCTGGTTAGAACAAAAATAAGGGTTTGCTACATTAAGATTGTTTGGTTGAGACTGTTGTACTGGCATATACCTAACCCTTGAATGAGAGAACAGTTGGAGTTATCAGAAAATATAACAACCACCCCCCCTTCCCCCCCAAACACACACACCAAAAAAATAGCTTAACAAACCGACCTACCGAATTTCAGTAATCTGAAAAGATATATGGATAGCAAATTTGTGATTAAACTAAGTAGCTCGGCTGGACAAAAAAATACAAATGTAAGACCCTGGAATCATGAGTATGGTGCCTACTTGATATAGTGTACTCTGGTGAAATCATGAGAGACAAATAGAACAATGATGTTTGCATATCAATAAAAAATTACAAGGTGCCTTGACAGGAATTCCAAACAACATACTCAGAGTAGCCGGTTACGACTTACAAGTAACTCAGACTTCACTTTGAAAACAAGTTATTTATTACCGTATCATTTAATATTATATACAGTGAATGCATCTGTAAGTGGTTGGTCCGAACAGATTGCTGTTTATGTCTGAACCTAACAACTACTGTGTGGCGTCACAGCAGGGGAGCTATGGGCACAACTGTTGCACTGATCTATGTTAAACACTATGTTCTCATGCATTTGGTTGGTTGGACTTAAGGTTTGGTGTGGAGCACATGTCATATAATTAAGTTAAAGTTAAGTAGGGATGTAAACCGGTCCAGTTTAAGCCCACTTATCAGTCTAACAGTTTAATAAATTTTTCTCAGGGAAAATGAACTATCGAGCTAACTAAAGCTAACTAAATGGGCCTTGCGGCGCCATTTACATCCCTAAAGGTATGTAGGCTAGATTATACAATTAATCCGCAAGAAAATAATTATACAATCAACCAAAAGTATCAGAAGCAGCTAGCGGCCTGAAACGAAATGCAAATGCTTCAGGATGAAAGATATTGAAATATGAAGTCAAAAAGGGTATCTTAGATGATTTAGTTTCAATCCCTTTCTTCACCCTTGTATGTTTTTCTGTCTTACACTCTACGATTTAAATCAGTTATAACCTGCATACTAAATAATGTCAGGATAATTGTAACTGTATATACCTTGTCATTCTAAGTTAACTGTTTGGCTGTGGCGCAGTTCCATTGTTAAAACAGCTGCAGAAGGCCATCGATAATGTTTAGCATGAGAACAAATAAAGCTTATAGTACTGGCTCACTTTGATTTGTGGAGAAATACTTGTCATTCATTCTTGGTAACTGCATCTGCATGGCAGCATAACATATTAACATATGAGAGTAATAATGTGAGAGTATTGTATTTGTTGAGCCAACCAGAAACATCTTGTCAAGCATACGGTAGCTTCTCCAGCCAACGAAAAGCAAATGCAGGAAAAAAGTATGTTATCCTAGTCACAGAGTTTAGGAGCCTAAATAGTGTGGACCCTGAAAAAAATACTACTCTCTCCGTCCCAAAATAAGTGCCGTGGCTTTAGATGCTTTCCAAATAACAGTATTGCAAGCCAGCTTCTGAAAAATAAACATGGCTACTTGATTCCAGCAGGTCTGAAATGTCAAAGAGCTCTTCTCCTATCTCCAGCAAATTTAAACCTTTTCCGACAACCCTGAGTGACAATTTTGAAGTTGTGTCTGTGTGTTTGAGAGAAACCCCAAAATATAGATAAGAATGTTTCTGATAGCGCATCGCGTATGATCAGAGAGACAGAGACACTAATATTTACATGATATAAGTGGTAACTGCATGACCAGCATCTGATGCCATTGATTTTTCTCCTTGTATTTTTACACTTACAATCACTGAATTACTGCTAACAAATTTAAAAGCATCCAGAGCATAGCTAAACAAAGGAGAATTATCTCCTCCAGTACAGAAGTGAGGACAAACATGGATTGCATGCATGTGTTAGCAGTATTTGGCAGTAATCCCTTGTGTATTCAGTAATGAAATGGGCACTATTTGTTTTCTACTGTATTTCTTGTCATTATGTAAGTAGATCTTCTAGTTTTTTTTTCTATTTTCCTACACTAATGAGATTGGCAGAGCCCCCCCTTTCCCGTCAAAGAAAAAATTAATCCCTTGTGGCCTTCACCACACACCACTCATATAGAGGGCAAACGTGAACGGATTAGCAATTGAGAGTCCAAACCGTGAGAGCCAGCCAGGGAGCAGACACTTTGCGGAATGAGGGCGCCGTCGAACATGGGGATGGTCACCATCTCCGCCTCGGCCCGGCACTCCATGCATCGCCGCATCTCAAGGCGGGCATCTTCTCCCTTCTCCCCCCGCGCCCACGACCGCGCGTCGTGTCCTCCAGAGACCCCGGCCAATCGGCGCTGCGGCCGGCGGGGCTGGTCGCCGCGGGGTCGTGGTAGGAGGATTTGAGTTTGGGTTTCGGAGGGAAGGAGAGAGGGAGACTGGGGATTGTCTGGGTTCAGCCATTCGAATCTTTACGGTCGGTCCCTGGCAAAATACGTCTGCAAAACTTACTTTGCGATCGATCGGATCGTATAGATATCCATTCAACACTCAACACCACATAGGTCATCAAAAATATCTCGGACAACTCACCAAAGCATGAATACCGGTTACAAAATGAATAGCAACTTCCTCTCAGGCGTGTAAGTTTTTTACGAAACCCTGATACCCACGTGCCGATCAGGTTTCGTGGACCTGATGGCGCCTGCAGATCAAATCACCGGAGTACCACCAACCGGAGATGGCGACACCCTCCGAGAGCGGCGACGGGGCGGCGACAGGAACCTTGTCGCCCAAGTCAGCTAGGGCGCGCCTAGAGGAACATCTTGGGAAACTTGACATCTCAGAGGAAGAGGCGACACCGTTGGTTCTAGATGATCGCGTGGATGAGGCGCCAGAGAAGTGGATGATGGCAGGGAAGATTCTACACCGCAATATACTCCACATCCATACTATCTCCAACACCCTCCGCCCCGCATGGGATAACCCGAAGGGTCTGGTCTTCCGCATAGTAGGGGAGAACATGTTCGTTGCCGAGTTCCCGACGCAGCGAGATCAAGATCGTGTATGGGATGGATCCCCATGGCACATCAGCAAAAATGCAGTCGTACTGTCATAATTCGACGAGTGCATGTGCCCATCATAACTCAAATTCGACAAACTAAAGGTTTGGGCTCGAGTTGTTAATCTCGCATTCAATCTACAAGATGAATTATGGTACAAGGCAATTGCAAGACAGATTGACAAGGAGGCCACATCGATCCACTTCGATCATGGGGCAGGCTACCTGCACGCCCGTGTCACTTTGGAGGTAGCCAAACCGCTGAGGAGGTGGATTTTGATCGATTCTGCAAGGAGGGGAACAATCGATCCATATGATATCCAGTACGGAAATATTCCCCACTTTTGCTTCTCTTGGGGTCGCTTAGGCCACTCGGATTTATTTTGTCTGACGCTCGATACTAGAGATGAGAATGGGGACTTGCCTTTTGGCAAAGGCCTACGGCCACCGGATGAGAAGAAGAGAGTTGCATCCTCTGAGAGTTCTTCAAAACCCCAGTGGTCAAGATCCAGCAAGAACGAAACCATGAACTCCACTACTGTAGCAAATGGAGGTGCGGAAGTGACCTTCCCCATGAAGCGCACTACAGCTCCAAAATGCAGGGGGTCCCCCGACTAAGGTATATCGTATTGAGCTTCCCCTCTTGACAAACCATGTTGCAAATGATAATGATGGGAAGGAGCATCCAGATGTGATCATGTCCAAGGATGGAGATGGCAATGAGGACGATGGTACGGTGAGAGAATCAAAGAAGAAGAAAACTACGCCTAACAATTCTGAATCTTCGGCAAAGGCTGCTAGTCAGCCCTGCCCGTCCCAATGATTTGTAGCTAGAACTGCCGGGGGCTTGGGAACCCCGAGGCAGTTCGCGACCTTTGCAGTGTTGTGAAGCAAGAAGGGACTGCTCTGGTTTTTGTTATGGAGACAAAGATCGGAGGGAAATGTGTCAAGAGGTTGAAGCAGACCTTGGGGTTTGCTGGTTGCTTTGCTCAAAGACTACAGTTTGGCTCACATAGATGTTATGGTGCGCGATGTACTGGATAATTTGACGAGTTGGAGATTCACCGGATTCTATGGAGTGCTAAGAGCTGAAAACAGACACCACAGTTGGCGATTTCTTCATACCCTACATGCTTTGCCTCATTTAGAGAGGCTATGTATGGGTGATTTTAATGAAACCCTTTATGGGGAAGAGCATTTTAGTCATGCAGCATGACCAAAATGGCAAATGAGAGCCTTCCGTGATGTCACTGATGATTGTGCTCTCCAATATTTAGGTTGGTCTGGAGTACCTTACACATGGGACAACCGACAATCGGGAGATGCAAATATAAAAGCTCGGCTAGACCGAGCATTAGCTAATGAGGAATTCAGGCAGGAATTTGAGCATGCTCATGTGCATCATGTGTGTTCGATGGAATCTGATCATTCCTTCGTGGTGGTTGATTTCCGGCACCAAGCTTCCAGCAGCAACTTGCATGCACCAAAACCCTTCCGATATGAGAATGTTTGGCAATCTCATAGTGACAATGAAAAACTAGTTTCTGACACTTGGTGTGCTCAAGCCAGGCAGCCAGGTTTGCATGGTGTTATGGACTCTCTAGATGCCTTACATCGTAAGCTAGCTCTATGGGGAGTTTGTGAATTTGGGTGTTTAACGAGGACTGTCAGGCAACTCTAAAAAAGGATCGACAAGCTGCGGTGTCAGTCGTTGGGACGTGGTCCATCAGAGGAAGAAAAGGTCACCATGTCTAAACTCAGAGAAGATCTCAGGCTAGAGGAGATATGGTTGAAACAGCGATCCCGAGTCCCTTGGCTGCGTGAAGGGGACCGGAACACGGCCTACTTCTAGGCGCAAGCTAAGCAGCGTAAATGCATAAATAAGATCACAAATTTACACCGATCAGATGGCTCAGTTTGTGTGTCGGGAGATGAGAACAAGGAAGAAATCCTTGCTTTCTATCAAGCTCTCCATACTGCTCAAGGATATAGTAATAGTGATGAGTTGTTATCGCATGTTCCTAGCCAGGTCACTCCGGCCATGAACGATCTGTTGAGTAAGCCATTCGAACCCTCAGAGATCCATGATGCATTATTTCAAATGGCTCCATCCAAGGCACCCGGGGGGGATGGATTCACAACATGATTTTATCAACGCCGTTGGGATTTACTGAAACATGATATAATTCCCGCGGTGCCTGATTTCCTAAATGGTGGTGCACTACCAGCTCGCCTAAATGACACTTCGATTACGTTAATCCCCAAGGTACGTCATCCACAGAATATTTCACAATATCGTCCCATCGCCTTGTGCCCGGTAATTTATAAAATTGCGGTCAAAGCGATTACCAATCGGTTTAGGCCTTGCATGGGTGAGATTATCAGTGAGGAACAAAGCACTTTCGTCCTAGGTCAATTGATCATAGATAATGTTCTCATTGCATGTGAAAGTGTTCACACGATGAAGAAACAGAAGAAAGGAAAAAACTTTCTCTTATGCAATTAAATTGGACATCATGAAGGCTTATGACCAAGTCGAGTGGCATTTTCTTGAAGCCATTCTTTTGAGACTTAGATTTGCTGGCAACTTGGTAAGATTAATTATGAAGTGTGTCATGTTATTTTGCTTCTTTGTTCGCGTTAATGGAGGAATGTTGCCTTATTTCACCCCCTCGGGAGGTCTTCGGTAGGGTTGCCCTATATCACCATATCTGTTCCAATTATTGATATGTCTCCAACATATCTATAATTTTTTATCGTTTCATGCTATTATATTATCTATCTTGGATGTTTTATATGAATTTATATGCTATTTTATATTATTTTTGGGACTAACCTATTAACCTAGAGCCCAGTGCCAGTTTCTGGTTTTTCCCTTGTTTTTGAGTTTCGCAGAAAAGGAAATCAAACAGAGTCCAAATGAGCTAAAAATTTACGGTGATTTTTTATGGACCAGAAGAAGCCCCCAAAGCAAAAGAGTTGGGCCAGAAGAGCCACGAGGCATCCACAAGGTTGGAGGGCGCCCCCCCCCCCACCATAGGGCACGCCCCCTGTCTTGTCGTCGCCTCGTGGACCCCCCTGACTTGATCCCGATGCCAAAAATTCCTATAAATATAGAAACACTCAGAAATAAACCTAGGTCAGGAGTTCCGCCGCCGCAAGCCTCTGTAGCCATCAAAAACCAATCGGGAGCCCGTTTCGGCACCCTGGCGGAGGGGGAAACCATCACCGGTGGCCATCTTCATCATCCCGGCGGTCTCCATGACGAGGAGGGAGTAGTTCATCCTCGGGGCTGAGGGTATGTACCAGTAGCTATGTGTTTGATCTCTCTCTCTCTCGTGTTCTTGATTTTCCACGCTCTTGTGTTGGGTTACGCAGTAATTTCAAAAAAAATCCTACGCACACACAAGATCATGGTGATGCATAGCAACGAGAGGGGAGAGTGTTGTCCACGTACCTTCGTAGAACATAAGCGGAAGCGTTATGACAACGCGGTTGATGTAGTCGTACGTCTTCATGATCGACTGATCCTAGTACCGAAAGTACGGCACCTCCGCGATCTGCACACGTTCGGCTCGATGACGTCCCACGAACTCACGATCCAGCAGAGTGTCGAGGGAGAGCTTCGTCAACACGACGGCGTGATGATGGTGATGATGATGTCGGCTTTCTGGGAACGGGGGTCCCCAGACTTGCCTGCCTGCGGCCCACGGCGTGTGATGTCTACTACACAACCTTTTTCTTGTAGACGTTGTTGGGCCTCCAAGTGCAGAGGTTTGTAGAACAGTAGCAAATTTCCCTCAAGTGGATGACCTAAGGTTTATCAATCTGTGGGAGGCGTAGGATGAAGATGGTCTCTCTCAAGCAACCCTGCAACCAAATAACAAAGAGTCTCTTGTGTCCCCAACACACCCAATACAATGGTAAATTATATAGGTGCACTAGTTCGGCGAAGAGATGGTGATACAAGTGCAATATGGATAGTAGATAATGGTTTTTGTAATCTGAAAATATAAAAACAGCAAGGTAACTAATGATAAAAGTGAGCACAAACGGTATTGCAATGCTAGGAAACAAGGCCTAGGGTTCATACTTTCACTAGTGCAAGTTCTCTCAACAATAATAACATAATTGGATCATATAACTATCCCTCAACATGCAAGAAAGAGTCACTCCAAAGTCACTAATAGCGGAGAACAAACGAAGAGATTATGGTAGGGTACGAAACCACCTCAAAGTTATCCTTTCTGATCGATCTATTCAAGAGTCCGTAGTAAAATAACGCAAAGCTATTCTTTCTGTTAAATCTATCATAGAGTTCATACTAGAATAACACACTAGTAGAAAAAGGGTCAAATGTGAAGCACATTAGTGCCGGTTTGAATTTGAGCTGGCACTAAGGTGTCCATTAGTGCCGGTTCCAACGGCTAGGCGGGCAGACATCATTAGTACCAGTTCGTGGGCAACCTTTAGTACCGGTTCATGCCACAAACCGGTACTAATGAGGCTGTGTCAGGCTGTGGTCAGGCTGGGGCCCCCACGAACACCTTTAGTATCGGTTCATGGCATGAACCGGTACTAGAGTTTCTTAGTAAGATGATTTTTAGTCCCACCTCACCAAGAGAGAGGCAGTAGGAGAAAATGTTGAAACTTGGCATGGTATCATCATTTCACCGCATAGCATGTGCGAAAGAGTAGAGAGGGTCACGGCAAAAACTGGACGCACTTCGTGTACAAACTGGAGAATCTCTTTCGGAGTATCAGGGTTTCGGACGAGAACTCATCTGTTACACGGGCACTTCAATGCTATTTAAACTTATTTGAACTCCGGACTTCTTTTGTGTTCAGTATGCAGCATTCAAAGCGACGTCATCAATTTCCAACATGTTCTGACATCATTTGTTGTTTTTCAGTCATTTACCTAATTGTTTAGAGAGCTAAATGACCGTGAAATTGAAAATCACTACAAAATGAACTGTGAAAATGTTCAAACTTGGCATGGTATCATCATTTCACGCGCATAGCATGTGCGAAAGAGTAGAGAGGGTCACGGCAAAAACTGGACGCACTTCGTGTACAAACTGGAGAATCTCTTTCGGAGTATCAGGGTTTCGGACGAGAACTCATCTGTTACACAGGGCACTTCAATGTATTTTAAACTTATTTGAACTCTAGACTTTTTTTGCGTTCAGTATGCAGAATTCAAAGCGACGTCATCAATTTCCAACACGTTCTGACATCATTTGTTGTTTTTCAGTCATTTACCGATTTGTTTAGAGAGCTAAATGACCGTGCAATTGAAAATCACTACAAAATTCACTACAAAATGAACTATGAAAATGTTGAAACTTGGCATGCTATCATCGTTTCACCCGCGTAGCATGTGCGAAAGAGTAGAGAGGGTCACGGCAAAAACTGGATGCACTTCATGTACAAACTGGACAATCTCTTTTGGAGTATCAGGGTTTCGGACGAGAACTCATCTTTTACATGGGCACTTCAATGTATTTTAAACTTATTTGAACTCCAGACTTTTTTGCGTTCAGTATGCAGCATTCAAAGCGACGTCATCAATTTCAACACGTTCTGACATCATTTGTTGTTTTTCAGTTCATTTACCGATTGTTTAGAGAGCTAAATGACCGTGAAATTGAAAATCACTACAAAATGAACTGAAAATGTTGAAACTTGGCATGGTATCATCATTTCACCCGCATAGCATGTGCGAAAGAGTAGAGAGGGTCACGGCAAAAACTGGATGCACTTCGTGTACAAACTGGACAATCTCTTTCGGAGTATCAGGGTTTCGGACGAGAACTCATCTGTTACAGGGCACTTCAATGTTTTTTAAACTTATTTGAACTCCAGACTTTTTTGCGTTCAGTATGCAGCATTCAAAGCGACGTCATCAATTTCCAACACGGTTCTGACATCATTTGTTGTTTTTCAGTCATTTACCGATTGTTTAGAGAGCTAAATGACCGTGAAATGAAAATCACTACAAAATGAAGTTGAAAATGTTGAAACTTGGCATGGTATCATCATTTCACCCCATAGCATGTGCGAAAGAGTAGAGAGGGTCACGGCAAAAACTTGGACGCACTTCGTGTACAAACTGGACAATCTCTTTCGGAGTATCAGGGTTTCGGACGAGAACTCATCTGTTACACGGGCACTTCAATGTTTTTTAAACTTATTTGAACTCCAGACTTTTTTTGCGTTCAGTATGCAGCATTCAAAGCGACGTCATCAATTTCCAACACGTTCTGACATCATTTGTTGTTTTTCAGTCATTTACCGATTTGTTTAGAGAGCTAAATGACCGTGAAATTGAAAATCACTACAAAATGAAGTCTGAAAATGTTGAAACTTGGCATGGTATCATCATTTCACCCGCATAGCATGTGCGAAAGAGTAGAGAGGGTCACGGCAAAAACTGGATGCACTTCGTGTACAAACTGGACAATCTCTTTCGGAGTATCAGGGTTTCGGACGAGAACTCATCTGTTACACGGGCACTTCAAATTTTAAACTTATTTGAACTCCAGACTTTTTTTGCGTTCAGTATGAACATGTTCTGACATCATTTGTTGTTTTTCAGTCATTTACCGATTTGTTTAGAGAGCTAACTGACCGTGAAAATGAAAATCACTACAAAATGAAGTCTGAAAATGTTGAAACTTGGCATGGTATCATCATTTCACCCGTATAGCATGTGCGAAAGAGTAGAGAGGGTCACAGCAAAAACTTGACGCACTTCATGTACAAACTGGACAGTCTCTTTCGGAGTATCAGGGTTTCGGACGAGAACTCATCTGTTACACGGGCACTTCAATGTTTTTTAAACTTATTTGAACTCCAGACTTTTTTTGCGTTCAGTATGCACCATTCAAAGGGACGTCATCAATTTCCAACACGTTCTGACATCATTTGTTGTTTTTCAGTCATTTACTGATTTGTTTAGAGAGCTAAATGACCGTGCAATTGAAAATCACTACAAAATGAAGTCTGAAAATGTTGAAACTTGGCATGCTATCATCGTTTCACCCACATAGCATGTGCGAAAGAGTAGAGAGGGTCACGGCAAAAACTGGATGCACTTCGTGTACAAACTGGACAATCTCTTTCGGAGTATCAGGGTTTCGGACGAGAACTCATCTGTTACATGGGCACTTTAATGTTTTTTAAACTTATTTGAACTCCAGAATTTTTTTGCGTTCAGTATGCGGCATTCAAAGCGACGTCATCAATTTCCAACACGTTCTAACATCATTTGTTGTTTTTCAGTCATTTACCGATTTATTTAGAGAGCTAAATGACCGTGAAATTGAAAATCACTACAAATGAAGTCTGAAAATGTTGAAACTTGGCATGGTATCATCATTTCATCCGCATAGCATGTGCGAAAGAGTAGAGAGGGTCACGGCAAAAACTGGACGCACTTCGTGTACAAACTGGACAATCTCTTTTGGAGTATCAGGGTTTCGGACGAGAACTCATCTGTTACACGGGCACTTCAATGTTTTTTGTACTTATCTGAACTCCAGACTTTTTTTGCGTTCAGTATGTAGCATTCAAAGCGACGTCATCAATTTCCAACACGTTCTGACATCATTTGTTGTTTTTCAGTCATTTACTGATTTGTTTAGAGAGCTAAATGACCGTGCAATTGAAAATCACTACAAAATGAAGTCTGAAAATGTTGAAACTTGGCATGCTATCATCGTTTCACCCGCATAGCATGTGCGAAAGAGTAGAGAGGGTCACGGCAAAAACTGGATGCACTTCATGTACAAACTGGACAATCTCTTTCGGGGTATCAGGGTTTCAGACGAGAACTCATATGTTACACGGTCACTTCAATTTTTTGCATTCAGTATGCAGCATTCAAAGCGACGTCATCAATTTCCAACACGTTCTGACATCATTTGTTGTTTTTCAGTCATTTACCGATTTGTTTAGAGAGCTAAATGACCGTGAAAATGAAAATCACTAGAAAATGAACTCTGAAAATTTTGAAACTTGGCATGGTATCATCATTTCACCCGCATAGCATGTGCGAAAGAGTAGAGAGGGTCACGGCAAAAACTAGACACACTTCGTGTACAAACTGAAAAATCACTTTCGGAGTATCAGGGTTTCGGACGAGGACTCATCTGTTACACGGGCACTTCAATGTATTTTAAACTTATTTGAACTCCAGACTTTTTTTTGCATTCAGTATGCAGCATTCAAAGCGACATCATCAATTTCCAACACGTTCTGACATCATTTGTTGTTTTTCAGTCATTTACTGATTTGTTTAGAGAGCTAGATGACCACGCAATTGAAAATCACTACAAAATGAAGTCTGAAAATGTTGAAACTTGGCATGCTATCATCGTTTCACCCGCATCGCATGTGCGAAAGAGCAGACAGGGTCACGGCAAAAACTAGATGCACTTCGTGTACAAACTGGACAATTTCTTTCGGAGTATCATGGTTTCGGACAAGAACTCATCTGTTACACGGGCACTTCAATGTTTTTTAAACTTATTTGAACTCCAGAATTTTTTTGCGTTCAGTATGCAGCATTCAAAGCAACGTCATCAATTTCCAACACGTCCTGACATCATTTGTTGTTTTTCAGTCATTTACGGATTTGTTTAGAGAGCTAAATGACCGTGAAAATGAAAATCACTACAAAATGAAGTCTGAAAATGTTGAAACTTGGCATGGTATCATCATTTCACCCGTATAGCATGTGCGAAAGAGTAGAGAGGGTCACGGCAAAAACTAGACGCACTTTGTGTACAAACTGAACAATCACTTTCGGAGTATCAGGGTTTCGACGAGAACTCATCTGTTACACGGGCACTTCAATGTTTTTTAAACTTATTTGAACTCCAGACTTTTTTTTGCGTTCATATGCAACATTCAAAGTGACATCATCAATTTCCAACACGTTCTGACATCATTTGTTGTTTTTCAGTCATTTACTGATTTGTTTAGAGAGCTAAATGACCGTGCAATTGAAAATCACTACAAAATGAAGTCTGAAAATGTTGAAACTTGGCATGCTATCATCGTTTCACCCACATAGCATGTGCGAAAGACTAGAGAGGGTAACGGCAAAAACTGGATGCACTTCGTGTACAAACTGGACAATCTCTTTCGGAGTATCAGGGTTTCGGACGAGAACTCATCTGTTACACGGGCACTTCAATGTTTTTTAAACTTATTTGAACTCCAGAATTTTTTTGCGTTCAGTATGCAGCATTCAAAGCGACGTCATCAATTTCCAACACGTTCTGACATCATTAGTTGTTTTTCAGTCATTTACCGATTTATTTAGAGAGCTAAATGACCGTGAAATCGAAAATCACTACAAAATGAAGTCTGAAAATGTTGAAACTTGGCATGGTATCATCATTTCACCCGCATAGCATGTGCGAAAGAGTAGAGAGGGTCACGGCAAAAACTGGACGCACTTCGTGTACAAACTGGACAATCTCTTTTGGAGTATCAGGGTTTCGGACGAGAACTCATCTATTACACGGGCACTTCAATGTTTTTTAAACTTATCTGAACTCCAGACTTTTTTTGCGTTCAGTATGTAGCATTCAAAGCGACGTCATCAATTTCCAACACGTTCTGACATCATTTGTTGTTTTTCAGTCATTTACTGATTTGTTTAGAGAGCTAAATGACCGTGCAATTGAAAATCACTACAAAATGAAGTATGAAAATGTTGAAACTTGGCATGCTATCATCGTTTTACCCGCATAGCATGTGCGAAAGAGTAGAGAGGGCCACGGCAAAAACTGGATGCACTTCATGTAAAAACTGGACAATCTCTTACGGAGTATCAGGGTTTCAGACGAGAACTCATCTGTTACACGGTCACTTCAATTTTTTGCATTCAGTATGCAGCATTCA
Organism: Triticum urartu; assembly: GCF_003073215.2. Lineage (NCBI taxonomy): Eukaryota > Viridiplantae > Streptophyta > Magnoliopsida > Poales > Poaceae > Triticum > Triticum urartu. The sequence goes on from NC_053028.1 coordinate 481,510,441, forward strand.
AAGCGACGTCATCAATTTCCAACACGTTCTGACATCATTTGTTGTTTTTCAGTCATTTACCGATTTGTTTAGAGAGCTAAATGACCGTGAAAAAATGAAAATCACTAGAAAGTGAACTCTGATAATTTTGAAACTTGGCATGGTATCATCATTTCACCCGCATAGCATGTGCGAAAGAGTAGAGAGGGTCACGGCAAAAACTAGACGCACTTCGTGTACAAACTGAACAATCACTTTCGGAGTATCAGGGTTTCGGACGAGAACTCATCTGTTACACGGGCACTTCAATGTATTTTAAACTTATTTGAACTCCAGACTTTTTTTTGCGTTCAGTATGCAGCATTCAAAGCGACATCATCAATTTCCAACACGTTCTGACATCATTTGTTGTTTTTCAGTCATTTACTAATTTGTTTAGAGAGCTAGATGACCACGCAATTAAAAATCACTACAAAATGAAGTCTGAAAATGTTGAAACTTGGCATGGTATCATCATTTCACCCGCATAGCATGTGCGAAAGAGTAGAGAGGGTCACGGCAAAAACTAGACGCACTTCGTGTACAAACTGAACAATCACTTTCGGAGTATCAGGGTTTCGGACGAGAACTCATCTGTTACACGGGCACTTCAATGTATTTTAAACTTATTTGAACTCCAGACTTTTTTTTGCGTTCAGTATGCAGCATTCAAAGCGACATCATCAATTTCCAACACGTTCTGACATCATTTGTTGTTTTTCAGTCATTTACTAATTTGTTTAGAGAGCTAGATGACCACGCAATTAAAAATCACTACAAAATGAAGTCTGAAAATGTTGAAACTTGGCATGCTATCATCGTTTCACCCGCATAGCATGTGCGAAAGAGCAGACAGGGTCACGGCAAAAACTAGATGCACTTCGTGTACAAACTGGACAATTTCTTTCGGAGTATCAGGGTTTCGGACAAGAACTCATCTGTTACACGGGCACTTCAATGTTTTTTAAACTTATTTGAACTCCAGAATTTCTTTGCGTTCAGTATGCAGCATTCAAAGCGACGTCATCAATTTCCAACACGTTCTGATATCATTTGTTGTTTTTCAGTCATTTACCGATTTGTTTAGAGAGCTAAATGACCGTGAAAATGAAAATCACTACAAAATGAAGTCTGAAAATGTTGAAACTTGGCATGGTATCATCATTTCACCCGTATAGCATGTGCGAAAGAGTAGAGAGGGTCACGGCAAAAACTAGATGCACTTTGTGTACAAACTGAACAATCACTTTCGGAGTATCAGGGTTTCGACGAGAACTCATCTGTTACACGGGCACTTCAATGTATTTTAAACTTATTTGAACTCTAGACTTTTTTTGCGTTCAGTATGCAACATTCAAAGCGACATCATCAATTTCCAACACGTTCTGACACCATTTGTTGTTTTTCAGTCATTTACCGATTTGTTTAGAGAGCTAAATGACCGTGAGATTGAAAATCACTACAAAATGAAGTCTGAAAATGTTGAAACTTGGCATGCTATCATCGTTTCACCCGCATAGCATGTCCGAAAGAGCTGAGAGGATCACGGCAAAAACTGGATGCACTTCGTGTACAAACTGGACAATCTCTTTTGGAGTATCAGGGTTTCGGGCGAGAACTCATCTGTTACACGGGCACTTCAATGTATTTTAAACTTATTTGAACTCCAGACTTTTTTGTGTTAATTATGCAGCATTCAAAGCGACGTCATCTATTTCCAACACGTTCAGACATCATTTGTTGTTTTTCAGTCATTTACTGATTTGTTTAGAGAGCTAAATGACCGTGAAATTGAAAATCACTATAAAATGAAGTCTGAAAATGTTGAAACTTGGCATGGTATCATCATTTCACCCGCATACCATGTGTGAAAGAGTAGAGAGGGTCACGACAAAAATTGGATGCACTTCGTGTACAAACTGGAAATCTCTTTCGGAGTATCAGGGTTTCGGACGAGAACTCATCTGTTACACGGGCACTTCAATGTTTTTTAAACTTATTTGAACTCCAGACTTTTTTGCGTTCAGTATGCAGCATTCAAAGCGACATCATCAATTTCCAACACGTTCTGACACCATTTGTTGTTTTTCAGTCATTTACCTATTTGTTTAGAGAGCTAAATGACTGTGAAATTGAAAAATCACTACAAAATAAAGTCTGAAAATGTTGAAACTTGGCATGGTATCATCATTTCACCCGCATAGCATGTGCGAAAGAGTAGAGAGGGTCGCAACAAAAACTGGACGCACTTCGTGTACAAACTGGACAATCTCTTTCGGAGTATCAGGGTTTCGGACGAGAACTCATCTGTTACACGGGCACTTCAATGTATTTTAAACTTTTTTGAACTCTAGACTTTTTTGTGTTCAGTATGCAGCATTCAAAGCGATGTCATCAATTTCCAACACGTTCTGATACCATTTGTTGTTTTTCAGTCATTTACCTATTTGTTTAGAGAGCTAAATGATCATGAAATTGAAAATCACTACAAAATGAAGTCTGAAAATGTTGAAACTTGTCATGGTATCATCATTTCACCCGCATAACATGTGAGAAAGAGTAGAGAGGGTCATGCTACCTCTTGAGCACTGCGTTGTATTTCCCCAAAGAGGAGAGGATGATGCAGCAAAGTAGCATAAGTATTTCCCTCAGTTTTTGAGAACCAAGGTATCAATCCAGTAGGAGGCTAAGCACGAGTCCCTCGTCCCTACACAAAACAATAGCTCAACGCAACCAACGCGCTTAGGGGTTGTCAATCCCTTCACGGTCACTTACGACAGTGAGATTTGATAGAGATGATAAATAATATTTTTGGTATTTTTGGTATAGAGATGCAAAGTAAAAAGTAAAAGGCAAAGTAAAAAAGCAAAGCAATAATAAAGTGATGGAGATTGATATGATGAGAAAGAGACCCCGGGGCCATAGGTTTCACTAGTGGCTTCTCTCAAGAGCATAAGTATTCTACGGTGGGTGAACAAATTACTGTTGAGCAATTGACAGAATTGAGAATAGTTATGAGAATATCTAGGTATGATCATGTATATAGGCATCACGTCCAAGACAAGTAGACCGACTCCTGCCTGCATCTACTACTATTACTCCACTCATCGACCGCTATCCAGCATGCATCTAGAGTATTAAGTTAAAAACAGAGTAACGCCTTAAGCAAGATGACATGATGTAGAGGGATAGTTTCATGCAATATGATAAAAACCCCATCTTGTTATCCTCGATGGCAACGATACAATACATGCCTTGCTGCCCCTTCTGTCACTAGGAAAGGGCACCGCAAGATCGAACCCAAAGCTAAGCACTTCTCCCATGGCAAGAACAACCAATCTAGTAGGCCAAACCAAACTGATAATTCGAAGAGACTTGCAAAGATAACCAATCATACATAAAATAATTCAGAGAAGATTCAAATATTATTCATAGATAGACTTGATCATAAACCCACAATTCATCGGTCTCAACAAACACACCGTAGAAAGAAGATTACATCGAATAGATCTCCACGAAAGAGGGGGAGAACATTGTATTGAGATCCAAAAAGAGAGAAGAAGCCATCTAGCTACTAACTATGGACCCATAGGTCTAAAGTAAACTACTCACACTTCATCGGAGGGGCTTGGATGATGATGTAGAAGCCCTCCGTGATCGATGCCCCCTCCGGCGGAGCTCCGGAACAGGCCCCAAGATGAGATCTCGTGGATACAGAAAGTTGCGGCGGTGGAATTAGGTTTTTGGCTCCGTATCTGATCGTTTGGGGGTACGTGGATATATATAGGAGGAAAAAGTATGTCGGTGGAGCTTCGAGGGTCCCACGAGGCATGGGGCGTGCCCTAGGGGGGGGGCGCCCTCCACCCTCGTGACCGCCTCGTGGCTTTCTTGACGGAGGGTCCAAGTCTCCTGGATCTTATCTAATGAGAAAATCACGTTTCCGAAGGTTTCATTCCGTTTGGACTCCGTTTGATATTCCTTTCGTTCGAAACCCTAAAGCATGCAAAAAAAACCATCAATTCTTGGTCGGTCCTCCGGTTAATAAGTTAGTCCCAAAAATAATATAAAAGTGGATAATAAAGCCCAATAATGTCCAAAACAATAGATAATATAGCATGGAGCAATCAAAAATTATAGATACGTTGGAGACGTATCAGGTCACGGCAAAAACTGGACGCACTTCATGTACAAACTGGACAATCTCTTTCGGAGTATCAGGGTTTCAGACGAGAACTCATATGTTACACGGGCACTTCAATGTTTTTAAAACTTATTTGAACTCCAGACTTTTTTGCGTTCAGTATGCAACATTCAAAGCGACGTCATCAATTTCCAACACGTTCTAACATCATTTGTTGTTTTTTTAGTCATTTACCGATTTGTTTAGAGAGCTAAATGACCGTGAAATTGAAAATCACTACAAAATGAAGTCTGAAAATGTTGAAACTTGGCATGGTATCATCATTTCACCTGCATAGCATGTGCGAAAGAGTAGAGAGGGTAATGACAAAAACTGGATGCACTTCGTGTACAAACTGGACAATCGCTTTCGGAGTATCAGGGTTTCGGACCAGAACTCAACTGTTACACGGGCACTTCAATGTTTTTTAAACTTATTTGAACTCCAGACTTTTTTTGCGTTCAATATGCAGCATTCAAAGCAATGTCATCAATTTCCAACATGTTCTGACATAATTTGTTGTTTTTCAGTCATTTACCGATTTGTTTAGAGAGCTAAATGACCATGAAATTGAAAATCACTACAAAATGAAGTCTGAAAATGTTGAAACTTGGCATGCTATCATCGTTTCACCCGCATAGCATGTGCGAAAGAGTAGAAAGGGTCACGGCAAAAACTGGATGCACTTCGTGTACAAACTGGACAATCTCTTTCGGAGTATCAGGGTTTCGGACGAGAACTCATCTGTTACACGGGCACTTCAATGTTTTTTAAACTTATTTGGACTCCAGACTTTTATTGCGTTCAGTATGCAGCATTCAAAGCAACCTCATCAATTTCCAACACGTTCTAACATCATTTGTTGTTTTTCAGTCATTTATAGATTTGTTTAGAGAGCTAAATGACCGTGAAATTGAAAATCACTACAAAATGAAGTCTGAAAATGTTGAAACTTGGCATGGTATCATCATTTCACCCGCATAGCATGTGTGAAAGAGTAGAGAGGGTCATGGCAAAAACTGGACGCACTCCGTGTACAAACTGGACAATCTCTTTCGGAGTATCAGGGTTTCGGACGAGAACTCATCTGTTACACGGGCACTTCAATGTTTTTAAAACTTATTTGAACTCCAGACTTTTTTGCGTTCAGTATGCAACATTCAAGGCGACATCATCAATTTCCAACACGTTCAGACATCATTTGTTATTTTTCAGTCATTTACCGATTTGTTTAGAGAGCTAAATGACCGTGAAACTGAAAATCACTACAAAATGAAGTCTGAAAATGTTGAAACTTGGCATGGTATCATCATTTCACCCGCATAGCATGTGCGAGAGAGTATAGAGGGTCACGGCAAAAACTGGATGCACTTTGTGTACAAACTGGACAATCTCTTTCGGAGTATCAGGGTTTCAGACGAGAACTCATCTGTTACACGGGCACTTCAATGTTTTTTAAACTTATTTGAACTCCAGACTTTTTTTGCATTCAATATGCAGCATTCAAAGCGACATCATCAATTTCCAACATGTTCTGACATCATTTGTTGTTTTTCAGTCATTTACCGATTTGTTTAGAGAGCTAAATGACCGTGAAATTGAAAATCACTACAAAATGAAGTCTGAAAATGTTGAAACTTGGCATGGTATCATCATTTCACCCGCATAGCATGGTGCGAAAGAGTAGAGAGGGTCACAGCAAAAACTGGACACACTTCATGTACAAACTGGACAATCTCTTCCGGAGTATCAGGGTTTCGGACGAGAACTCATCTGTTACACGGGCACTTCAATGTTTTTTAAACTTATTTGAACTCCAGACTTTTTTTGCATTCAATATGCAGCATTCAAAGCGACATCATCAATTTCCAACATGTTCTGACATCATTTGTTGTTTTTCAGTCATTACCGATTTGTTTAGAGAGCTAAATGACCGTGAAATTGAAAATCACTACAAAATGAACTCTGAAAATGTTGAAACTTGCCATGGTATCATCATTTCACCCGCATAGCATGTGCGAAAGAGTAGAGAGGGTCACAAAGAAACTAAATACAGAAAAAAAACTACTCAGAAATAAATAGAAGAAAATAAATAAAGCAGAAAAAAACTATATAAAAAATTACTCAAAATAAATAATGCAGAAAAAAACTACTCAGAAATAAATAGAAGAAAATAAATAAAGCAGAAAAAACTACTCAGAAATAAATAGAAGAAAATAAATAAAGAAGAAAAGAAAATAACTATATAAAAAAATTACTCAAAAATAAATAGAAGAAAATAAATAATGCAGAAAAGAAAAAAACTATATAAAAAATTACTCAAAAATAAATAGAAGAAAATAAATAATACAGAAAAGAAAAAACAAAAAAAAATTGTTGGGGTGCTGCCCAGTGGGCGTGCCAGACCTAGGGTGTGCAAATTCAGCCAGAAGGTCCGGCAGACTCACAGGGCAGCGCGCCATAGTTAGGCCCGGAAGCCTGCTATATAAAGGAGTTCGAAGGAGCAGCCGCGGCTGGGTTTATAAACCAGTGCGACTGCCCTTCGCTCGGCGAGGTGGGACTAAAACATTGTGCACCGCGGGTGGCAGCGCAATCCCTTTAGCACCGTTTCGTGGCTCCAACCGGTACTAATGGGGGCCTTTAGTACCGGTTGGAGCCACAAACCGATACTGAAGGGGTCCGCTTCCTGCCGCTTGACCTGGCCAAAATTGGCCTTTAGTACCGGTTGGTGGCTTCAACCGGTACTAAAGGTCCCTCCTATATATATGGCACTTACAAAAAATTCAGTTTTCATCCGCCGCCCGGCTTCTATCCAACGAAATCGCCCAATATCGTCGCCGCCGCCGCGCCATCGCCCATCGCGCGCCGCCCTCGCCGCCCCCGCCGCCCGTCGTCGCCGTCCCCGCCGCGTGCTGTCGTCCCCGCCGCGCGCCGTATGTCGTCCCTGCCGCGCGCCGTCGTCCCCGTCGCCCCCGCCGCCGCCCCGTACTACGTCGCCGTCTCGATCGCGTCGTCGCCCCCGCCGCCCATCGTCACCGTCCCCGTCGCGTCGCCGTCTCGCGCCGCTGCCCGTAGGCCGTCGCCCAACGCTCGTACACACACATACACACACACACAGACACACACACATAAACACACACATTTTTTTTACTTATTTTCTTTTTTCTGTTGTTTATATTAATGTTAGATGAATTACGTCGATAAGAATGTTAGAATGTTAATTAATGTTAGATGAATTAGATAGAAAAGTTGTTAAATAGTCATGTCAATTGTTAGATGAATTAGCTAAATATTAACTAGGTATATATATATGAGATTTGAACTAGTTGAACTAATATAACTAGTTTATTTTTAGTAAGAAAATTAATAGACTAGTTTATTTTTAGTAAGAAAATTTAGGTATATGAGATTATTTAAACTAATTAAATTAATATAACTAGTTTATTTTTAGTAAATGCTTAGCTGAACTAGTTTAATTAATAGAACTAGTTTATTTTTAGTAAGAAAATTTAGGTATATGAGATTTGATGATCTAATTAAAATATTACTATATATAGCTACTTTATATATTTTAGTAAGAAAATTAATAGAACTAGTTTATTTTTAGTAATTCTTAGTTGAATTTGTTGAATTAATAGAACTAGTTTATTTTTAGTAAGAAAATTTAGGTATATGAGATTTGATGATCTAATCAAAATATTACTATATAGAACTACCTACTTTATTATATAGAGATTTGATAATCTAATTAACATTTTACTATATAAAACTAGCTACCTTATATTTTTAGTAAATTCTTAGTTGAATTAATAGAACTAGTTTATTTTTAGTAAGAAAATTTAGGTATATGAGATTTGATGATCTAATCAAAATATTACTATATAGAACTACCTACTTTATTATATAGAGATTTGATAATCTAATTAACATTTTACTATATAAAACTAGCTACCTTATATTTTTAGTAAATTCTTAGTTGAATTAATAGAACTAGTTTATTTTTAGTAAGAAAATTTAGGTATATGAGATTTGATGATCTAATCAAAATATTACTATATAGAACTACCTACTTTATTATATAGAGATTTGATCATCTAATTAACATTTTACTATATAGAACTAGTTACCTTATATTTTTAGTAAATTCTTAGTTGAATTAGTTGAATTAATAGAACTAGTTTATTTTTAGTAAGAAAATTTAGGTATATGAGATTTGATGATCTAATCAAAATATTACTATATAGAACTACCTACTTTATTATATAGAGATTTGATCATCTAATTAACATTTTACTATATAGAACTAGCTACCTTATTTTTAGTAAGAAAATTAATAGAACAAGTTTAGTTGAATTAATTAGTTTAACTAGTTAGTTGAATTAGTTGAGCTACTTTATTTAGGTATATTTTTCGTAAGTGCTTAATTGAATTAGTTGAACTAATAGAACTAATAAGTGTTTAATGTTTCACCTATGAACATAGGAATGTCGTCTGACGATGAACACAGTTTCATTATGTGCGAATACTGCGAAGACCAGCGCGGCCTATGCGGCAGAAATTTTCTAGTTCATGATAGGCGCTTCAGCATCAAGCTGGATGAGAACTTCAAAGTGGATACAGTAAGTCACAACGACAAGTCTTTTTTCATAATTAACCATGACTTATGCTTCATTTTCTTCAACTTTTAATTTTAATTTTTCACTATTCTACTAGCGTATCCCCTGCCATGCAAGAATTTTTGTCTTGGATAAGATAGGTTTCAGTCCTAACGAAACTGTGGAGGTAAAAAGAGTTTACTTGAAGACCGAGCATGGTTATACCTTCAACGTCAAATTATACAATGCAAACACATACACCTACTTCGAATGCAAAACTTGGCAAGCACTACGCAAGTCTTATGCATTTGAGCTTGATATGGTTATCACCTTTGATATTCGTCCAGAAGATGATATTGAAGGTAATAGAGACATCTGGGTCGACATGCAGACACCTCCAGTTCTACCATTATGTGAGTTTCTCAACCATATTTATGTCTTCAATATTGTTTCTTCAAAAATAGTTGACAAGTAATTTTTATTGACAGCTTATTTCCAATCAAGCAAACATGTCCGGCGCTTGGAAGACATGACCGTCCATTGTCCCGGGGCTGAACTAAAATGCGAGGAGACAAGTCATTATGTTTCATGGCTTGAGGATCTTGCTGCTGTCAAGATAATTTTTTTCCTGCACTTAGAAATGTTAGTACTCAAAATGTGCGACCAATAGTGTTCGTACTGAACTACGGTCACATATATTTAGGAAAGATGGTAAGATTTCTACTATTTCTCCTCGGTGCATCTTTTGCATACATTATTTTTTAAGCTAAACTTCATTTTGCTAAGTATGTTACTATACGATGTTCTTTAACAGGGACTCCCGATGAATGTTGTGCCTGATTGGATCGAGACTAAAGGTACCATGAATATTGTTAGCTTACGACCAAGATATCCTACAATGCACTTTAGTGCATTCAAGATTTCTAATAGCGAGGAATGCTTAATAGTAAAAGACTGGAGCAAAATTGTGAACGATCGCAGAGAAGTACTAGGGGGCAGCAATCAGAAGCGCAACCGACGATTAGGAGACAGGTTCATCTACATGCTCCAATATGATAATCAGGAAAGCTATACATGTTCTATGCTATTTTACCTGAGAGAGAGCAGCAGGAGTGATTAGCTAGTTCATGCTCTTAGTACTTGTCCTCTCATGTGCGTGTTCTTCGTCCTGAACTTAATCTCAAAGTGTGATTTACTTTTGTGGTGTTATGAACGCTTATAATATCATTACCATGTTGAACTCGATGATATCTTTGCTTCTGGTACAAGTGAATGTTTCTTCTTTAAGCTAGTGTTTGTGGTGATTAGATAGCGGTAATGACTATATGATGATTAAGTAGTGGTAATGAGATGACTATATATGATGATTTTTAGCTAGCTATGAAAACTGTTGTTGGTGATGATATATATGATGCAAGAGTTTTTATATTAATATGATGATGATGATGATGAGTTATTATATCATTTATGAAAGAAACCGCAGATTAGTTTCAACTGGATGGATTCTAGCTAAGTGATCAAGTATATGCCATATCCATATTACCCCGATCACTTAATTAGGTGATCAAGTATAATATGGATATGGCATATACTTGATGACTTAGCTAGGATCCACATGCATCCAGTTAAACTAATCTACGGTACTTTCACCTAATGATTTAACAACTCATTAGAATGTAAAACAATCACTAAATTAAATTGAAAACACAAAATTAAAGTAAAAAATAAAAAATAAAACCAAAACACACCCAAACATTTAGTACCGGTTGGTGTTACCAACCGGTACTAATGTCCTACGCGCCCCCGGAGCTGTCTCGTGCCACGTGGTTGCCCTTTAGCGCCGGTTCGTGCGGAACCGGTACTAAGGTGGGGACCTTTAGTCCCCACACTTTAGTGCCGGTTACCGAACCTGCACTAAAGGGCCTTACCAACTGGTGCTGTAGCCCAGTTCTGCACTAGTGACACCTTAAGACACAAATCAACCAAAACCCTAATGTCACCTAGATACTCCAATGTCACCTCAAGTATCCGTGGGTATGATTATACGATATGCATCACACAATCTCAGATCCATCTATTCAACCAACACAAAGAACTTCAAAGAGTGCCCCAATTTTTCTACTGGAGAGTCAAGAAGAAAACATGTGCCAACCCCTATACATAAGTTCACGAGGTCATGGAACTCGCAAGTTGATCACCAAAACATACATCAAGTGGATCACGTGATATCCCATTGTCACCACAGATAAGCACATGCAAGACATACATTAAGTATTCTCAAATCCTTAAAGACTCAATCCGATAAGATAACTTCAAAGGGAAAACTCAATTAATCACAAGAGAGTAGAGGGGGAGAAACATCATAAGATCCAACTATAATAGCAAAGCTCATGATACATCAAGATCGTGCCAACTCGAGAACATGAGAGAGAGAGATCAAACACATAGCTACTGGTACATACCCTCAGCCCTGAGGGTGAACTACTCCCTCCTCGTCATGGAGAGCACCGGGATGACGAAGATGGCCACCGGAGAGGGATTCCCCCCTCCGGCAGGGTGCTAGAACGGGTCTAGATTGGTTTTCGGTGGCTACGGAGGCTTTTGGCGGCGGAACTCCCGATCTATTCTCGTCTCTGATGTTTTTAGGGTATATGGACATATATAGGTGAAAGACGTCGGTCAAGGGAGCCACAAGGGGCCCACGAGGGTGGGGGAGTGCCTAGGGGGGTAGGCACGCCTCCCAGCCTCGTGGCCACCTCGAAGCTTCCCTGACATAAACTCCAAGTCTCCTGGATTGCTTCCGTTCCAAAAATAACTTTCCCGAAGGTCTCATTTCGTTTGGACTCCGTTTGATATTCCTTTTCTTCGAAACACTGAAATAGGCAAGAAAACAACAATTTGGGCTGGGCCTCTGGTTAATAGGTTAGTCCCAAAAATAATATAAACGTGTATAATAAAGCACATAAACATCCAAAACAGATAATATAATAGCATGGAACAATCAAAAATTATAGATACGTTGGAGACGTATCAAGCATCCCCAAGTGAGGGAGTCCTGGATTAGGGGGTGTTCGGATAGCCGGACTATACCTTCAGCCGGACTCCTGGACTATGAAGATACAAGATTGAAGACTCCGTCCCGTGTCCGGAAGGGACCTTCCTTGGCGTGGAAGGCAAGCTCGGCGATACGGATATGAAGATCTCCTACCATTGTAACCGACTCCATGTAACCCTAACCCTATCCGGTGTCTATATAAACTGGAGGGTTTTAGTCCGTAGGACAACACACACATCAACAATCATACCATAGGCTAGCTTCTAGGGTTTAGCCTCCTCGATCTCGTGGTAGATCTACTCCTGTACTACCCATATCATCAATATTAATCAAGCAGGACGTAGGGTTTTACCTCCATCGAGAGGGCCCGAACCTGGGTAAAACTTCGTGTCCCTTGTCTCCTATTACCATCTGGCCTAGACGCACAGTTCGGGACCCCCTACCCGAGATCCGCCGGTTTTGACACCGACATTGGTGCTTTCATTGAGAGTTCCTCTGTGTCGTCGCCATCAGGAAGGATGCCTCGCCCCGTCTTTAAAGACGGCACCGTTGCTAAGGGAGCTTTGGCTGTCGGCCAAACCCTCCGGTTAGGTGGCTTTCTTATGACCGCCTGTCCGGCTTCTGTGCCGATGATGACCTCTCGAGACATCGAAAACAATCTTCATGTCAACTCGGAACTCGCCGAGCAGTTAGATCCAATAGAGCTTTCCTCCATAAACGAGCTCTTGGATCGCTTCGCCACCCTGGGAGTCACTACGGATTATGACCAGATTGGGCCTAAAACCGATCTGAGAGAGATTAACTCTCCCCAAGTCACCCATCATGTTGCCATGGTAGAGGGACAGTGTGGCGACCCTTCATCTATCTTAAGGACTCACTACGTCCGGATTCCCGATCCCTCCAAGCCAGATACCCGCGGAGGGGAGGATATCACTCAATACCTGAACTTAGAGTCACGCGACGGGCTGGATTCATTAGACAACATCCAGGAATCCAAATTTTCGAGTTCAGAAATTCCTCGGCCTCTGAGCCTTAGATGGGGTGAGGCTTCGGATTTAATTCCACCCACCCACCCCAACATAAGCGATCTATCTAAAATTAGGCAAGAACCCGATGAAACAGTACATCATTACCGGGCCAGATTCCTCCTAGTTAAGAACAGGCTAAGGGACTGCCGCGAGGAAGACGCAATCTCAATCTTCTGCAATAATTGCACGAACAAGGGAATACTCAACGCCATAAGTCGCCGTGATATTACACGCTTCGCTGACTTGGCGTCCATTATACGAAAGTACTGTGCGATGGAAAGCACCTGGAAAACTGAAATAAAATTTTGGGACAATCCGGCCCTGAATACAAACCCAGTCCGAAATAAAAGGGTGCGTCATCACCACTCACCCGGGTCAAGCACTAAAAAGCAAAAACCCTCTACAGGGCATGGAACCGTACTGGAAGGGTGGCTTAATGGACCCTGTAAAATTCACAGTACAGAGGACGCCACACCAACTCACAGCCTTAGATCATGTTGGATACTCCGGCAGGTGGCCAAAATTGGCGAAAATCTCCTAATTCCGGAGGCCACAGAAAGCCACCCTAGAGACACCAATACAGTATTACCAGTCTTCGAGACTTCCGCATCAAATAATATGCGAAAAAGGACACTCCGAAGCCTTGCCGAAGTCTGCCAAGTAGCAACAATAAACCCATGGAGCGACACGGCTATTACCTTTAACGCCAGTGATGAACCTAAATTCCGAACAGCCCGAGCACCAGCCGCATTGGTCCTCAGTCCAATAGTGGACGGCTTTCGTCTTACCAAGGTACTCATGGACGGCGGCAGCGGATTGAACCTCATTTACGAGGAGACTCTTCAAAAAATGGAAATAAACTGGAACCGCATTGAGTGAAGCAGCACAACCTTTAGAGGAATAATCCCCAGTCGGGAAGCGCACTATACAGGAAAAATCACACTAGATGTGGTGTTCGGCACGCCGGATAATTACAGGTCCGAAGAGGTCACGTTCTAGGTGGCTCCGTTCAGCAGCGGTTATCATGCTCTGCTAGGGCGGGAGGCGTTTACAATCTTCCAAGCAATACCCCATTACGGGTACATGAAGCTCAAGATGCCTGGGCCTAACGGGATCATCACTCTCGCTAGTGATCCGGACATAGCACTCCGCGCTGAAAACAAGACAGCCGCACTGGCCCTCGAGGCACTATCCGAAGCCCTAGCGGCTGAGGAGCTGACTGCGTTGCGCTCTACGGTGAATAGGGACGACGTGGTACTCGACAAAAGATCCAAGGCCACCTCCTTTAAACCGGCGGACAAAATAGTAAAATTCCAAGTCCATCCAACGGACCCCAATAAAACAGCTTCCATCGGGGCATAGTTAAACCCTGATGTCGACGCCGCATTGCGAGAGTTCCTACGAGAGAACTGGGACATTTTCGCCTGGCACCCTTCAGACATGCCAGGAATCCCACGCAGGCTGGCCGAGCATAGCTTAAATATCCAAACAGGATTCAAACCTGTCAAACAGGCTCTTCGGCGTTTTTCTGAACCTAAGAGACATGCCATGGGAGAGGAGCTAGCAAAGCTATTGGAGGCCGGATTCATCAGAGATATAAAACATCCGGACTGGCTAGCAAACCTGGTGATGGTACCAAAGAAGGACAAATCCTGGCGTCTGTGTGTTGATTTTAAAGACCTTAACAAGGCTTGCCCAAAGGATCCCTTCCCCCTCCCCTGCATCGATCAAATTATCGACACTACCGCAGGACACGATTCGTTGTGTTTCCTCGACGCATATTCTGGCTACCATCAAATCAAGATGGCAGAACCAGACCAAGCCGCAACGGAATTTATCACACCATACGGGCCATTCTACTTCAACACGATGCCCTTCGGGCTCAAAAACGCCGACGCAACATATCAGCGCATGATTCAGACGTGTCTGGAAAGCCAGATCGGCAAAACAGTGGAGGCATATGTAGATGATGTGGTCATCAAAACAAGACATGTTGAATCTCTAGTAGACGACTTGAGGCTCACATTTGATAACCTCTGAATATACGACATCAAGCTCAACCCGGAAAAATGCGTTTTCGGCGTTCCAGCCGGAAAGCTCTTGGGCTTCATTGTATCCGGTAGAGGAATTGAAGCAAATCCAGCCAAGAACCAAGCTCTGTCGCAACTGGATATCCCAAAGGACCTCAAACAAATACAAAAGTTAACCGGATGCGTGGCGGCTCTAAGCCGCTTTATCTCCCGCTTGGGAGAAAAGGCCCTACCCCTTTACCGCCTCCTTCGGCGCACCGAACACTTCAAATGGACGGACGCAGCCACGGCCGAACTCGACGAAATAAAAGCCATACTGGCAACAAACCCAGTCCTGGCCGCGCCAAACATTGGCGAACCAATGCTATTATACATTGCAGCAACACATCAGGTTGTAAGCGTAGTGCTCGTCGTCGAACGAGAAGCGGACGGACACAAATTCCCCCTTCAAAAGCCGATCTATTATGTGTCCACTGTCCTCACTCCCTGCAAATCACGGTACCCGCATTATCAAAAGATCGCGTACGCGGTATTCATGGCATCCCGGAAGCTACGACACTACTTTCAAGAGTGTTCAATAACGGTAGCCTCGGAAGTACCACTTAACGATATTATAAACAACCGTGATGCAACGGGCCGGATTGCGAAATGGGCCATCGAGCTCCTCCCGTTCGACATAACTTATAAGCCACGACGAGCCATCAAGTCACAAGTCTTGGCCGACTTCGTCGCAGAATGGACGAAGGCCGAACTCCCTAAAGAGTACGGCACATATTCAAATTGGATCATGCATTTCGACGGCTCCAAGATGTTGGCCGGACTGGGGGCTGGCGTCATTTTGACGTCCCCCACAGGAGACAGAGTTCAATATGTACAACAGATTATGTACACGGACTCCAACAATGCAGCCGAATATGAGTCCCTTTTACATGGTCTCCGGATGGCAGTATCCATGGGCATCCAGTGCCTAGAGGTGCGCGGGGACTCGAACCTCACAATATCCCAAATAAATGGAGACTTCGATGCCAAGGATCCAAAAATGGCAGCTTACCGCAACGCCGTCCTAAAAATGTCAGCTCGGTTCGAGGGGCTTGAATTTCACCATATAGCCCGAGAAAATAATCAGGCGGCAGATGTCCTAGCACGCATCGGCGCAAAACGTGATGTAGTCCCCCCCAACATCTTTTTGGAAAAGCTGTTCAAGCCATCCATAGCATGGGAAGGGGAGCCGAACAATAACAGCCCGGACCCAACCGCACTGCCCGACACCGAACATTCTGACACAATCGAAGGCTCTGCCAATGAAATAACACCTTCAGCCCACGTAATAATGGCCGTCATCGCCCCGTGGACAGAACCATTCCTTGCCTACCTTACTAGGCAGGAACTCCCCGAGGACCAAAATGAGGCACACTGCATAGTGCGGTGATCCAAAGCCTACAGAGTCCACGAGGGAGAGCTTTATAAGAAAAGCACTACCGGAGTCCTTCAAAGGTGCATCTCCGAAGAGGAGGGGCGAAATCTCCTGGCTGGAATTCATGCCGGACTCGGCGGTCATCACGCTGCAGCCCGGTCCCTTGTAAGCAAGGTGTAGGATCGAAAGTATGTCTAGAGGGGGGGTGATTAGACTACTTGACCAAATAAAAACTTAACCTTTTCCCAATTTTAGTTCTTGGCAGATTTTAGCTATCTTAGGACAAGTCAAGCAATCATCACACAATTCAAGCAAGCATGCAAAGAGTATATTAGCAGCGGAAAGTAAAGCATGCAACTTGCAAGAATATAAAGGGAAGGGTTTGGAGAATTCAAATGCTATTGGAGACACGGATGTTTTTCCCGTGGTTCGGATAGGTGGTGCTATCCTACATCCACGTTGATGGAGACTTCAACCCACGAAGGGTAACGGTTGCGCGAGTCCACGGAGGGCTCCACCCACAAAGGGTAATAATTGCGCGAGTCCACGGAGGGCTCCACCCACGAAGGATCCACGAAGAAGCAACCACCCACGAAGGGTCCACGAAGAAGCAACCTTGTCTATCCCACCATGGCCATCGCCCACGAAGGACTTGCCTCACTAGCGGTAGATCTTCACGAAGTAGGCGATCTCCTTGCCCTTACAAACTCCTTGGTTCAACTCCACAATCTTGTCGGAGGCTCCCAAGTGACACCTAGCCAATCTAGGAGATACCACTCTCCAAGAAGTAACAAATGGTGTGTTGATGATGAACTCCTTGCTCTTGTGCTTCAAATGATAGTCTCCCCAACACTCAACTCTCTCTCATAGGATTTGGATCTGGTGGAAAGAAGATTTGAGTGGAAAGCAACTTGGGGAAGGCTAGAGATCAAGATTCATATGGTAGGAATGGAATATCTTGGTCTCAACACATGAGTAGGTGGTTCTCTCTCGGAACATATGAGTAGGAATTGTGTGTGTGTTCTGATGGCTCTCTCCTCGAATGAAGAGGGGGTGGAGGGGTATATATAGCCTCCACACGAAATCCAACCGTTACACAGTTTTCCAATCTCGGTGGGACCGAATCAACAAACTCGGTCGGACCGAAATAGTAAACCTAGTGACCGTTAGTGATTTTCGGTGGGACTGACATGCAACTCGGTAGGACCGATTCTGTTAGGGTTTGGGCATAACGTAATCTCGGTGAGACTGATTACACAAACTCGGTGAGACCGAGTTTGGTAATAAGCTAACCAGAGAGTTGGTCAGGTGAACTCGGTGGGACCGATTTGCTCTTTCGGTGAGACCGAAAAGTTACAAAAGGGAAACAGAGAGTTTACATTGCAATCTTGGTGGGACCGATTCGCTCTTTCGGTGAGACCGAAAAGTTACGAAAGGGAAACAGAGAGTTTGCAACCCCATCTCGGTGAGACCGAGATCCCTATCGGTAGGACCGAATTGCTAGGGTTTGGCAGTGGCTAATGACAAATGAAAACTCGGTGGCGCCGGATAGAAAGAATCAGTATGACCGAGTTTGGCTTAGGGTTTAGGTCATTTGTGGATATGGGAAAGTAGCTGAGGATTTTGGAGCATATCATTAAGCACATGGAGCAAGATGCTCATTAAGAAACACCTCATCCCTCCTTGATAGTATTGGCTTTTCTATGGACTCAATGTGATCTTGGATCACTAAAATATACGATGAAGAGTCTTGAGCTTTTGAGCTTGAGACAATCCTTAGTCCTTAGCATTTTGAGGGTTCCACTTTCACATCCATGCCATGCCAATCATTGAGCTTTCATGAAATAATCATCTTGGAATAGCATTAGCTCAATGAGCTATATGTTGTTATGAATTACCAAAACCACCTAGGGATAGTTGCACTTTCAATCTCCCCCTTTTTGGTAATTGATGACAACATATAGATCAAAGCTTCGACAAATGATAATAAGCATGAAATATATCGTCGCTTTGAGAAGTATGTGACAAGTAAGAGCTCCCCCTAAATTTGTGCATATTTAAAATTTGCTTTGGACTGCAAATGCACAAAGAGTTAGAGTCATGGGTTACTCTTCCATGTCACATACATCTTGGTGGAGCGCTTAAAATGATAAGAATGAAATACATGCACTCATCACCAACACAATGAATGATCACACAAGATTGATAGGATAGTAATATTAAGCAAGCATTAAGTGTAGCTTATGATCAAACAAAGTTGAAAAACCACCAAATAAAGCAAGAGAGAATAAAAGCAACACTCTCTCTCGAAGCCTATGATCTATACATCTTCTCCCCCTTTGGCAACAAGTTACCAAAAAGTTCCTAGAAAATGCATAGTGCTAAGTCGACACTCAGGCTTGATCTTCAGGTGGTGGTGGAGTCCGGAGTACTCCAAGGACGAAGCCTTCTGTAGACGTGGTCGGAGTCGAGGCTGAAGTGGACGCTGGAGCTGGTGGAACTAAGGCTGTAGCTGGTGCAGACGTGGTGGCTCTGGTGTCAGCAACTGGCAGTGCAGACGACCTCGGACCTCGTGGCACTCTGGCAAAAGCATCAGTTGTAGTCTTGCCTCTCCTCTCATTCATGTCATCCTGGAACTGCTCCACTGCAGTCTGAATCTCTATCACTTTAACATCCAAGTCATAGAACTTCTGTTCCATGATCCTCTCTAAGCTTGCCTGGTTCTGAGTTCGGGTGGCTAGTCCTTGCTCAATCCGTAGGGTGGATGCAATTAAGTAACCAAGCTGCTCTTGTTTGGTTTTCAGGAAATATTCAGATGCCTCCTCTTGAGTAGGCATCTTGGTAGCTTTCTCCTTCCTCGCCTTCTCCTTCTTGGCTTGTGCTTGGGCAGATGATGGTTCATTCTCAGTCATGACAACTTGATTATCTTCAAAATCTAGATGGATGGGCAGGTGTTCCTTGTCCAATAAGTATATGCCCGTGCCCATCTTGGAGTTAATGAGCTCCTGAATCTGAGGGGCATATCCACAGCTCATCTTCTGATCTGCTGCAGTCCTTTTGATTGTTTCCACTATGAGGCTCATGACCTTGAACTTCTGAGGCACATCAAACACATGAAGAAAATTTATCGCGTGGCCTCTGATCATCTTGTGATCTCCAGACTTGGGCAGTAGGGTGTGCCTTAGTATCCAATTGATCATAGGTAGACTTGACAGAAGATAATGCACTGATCCAAACTTGAAAGTATCAAGTGCTTCATTTGGGATCTCCTTGTACATGTTAGACATTGAGTTGTGGTCCATCTTCTTCTTGGCATAAATGTCCAAGTCATCATCCTGCTCCTCCGGGGCATTAATCAGCTGAGCCCATTCAGCAACTATAGACTGGTACCTCGTACCCTCTGACATCCAAATTATCCTACCATCTGGATAAAAGTGAGCTGTGGAGTAGAACTGCATGATGAGTTCCTCGTTCCACTTTGTGAGCTTCTGCCCAACAAAGTCCTCTACTCCACACGCCTTGAAGCTGTCCTGAACTCCTGGGTAGTACTCTTCATTGTCCTTAATGTATTGCCAATCAACCCATCGCATATCACAGACAATGGGCTTCTTATCTAGCAGCACTGTCTCATAAAAATCCTGCTGCTCCTTGGTGTGAAACCTGTAGTCAACTGCTGTCCTTCTCCTTGAAGCATACGGGTCTGCTTCTCTCCACTTCCTCAGCCCTGAATCTCTCCTGAGCTTCATATCCTCAGCCACAGGATGAGCATCGTTGTGGTCTGGGATCTTGGGCTTGAGATTTCTAAGAACACTCTCTTCCTCTTCTTCTGCAGCTTCAGGCACTGGGGCCTTGTTCTTCTCAGTGGCTGGGATGCTTCTTGTGTTCCTCTTTGGCTTTGGCTTTGGAGCTGGCTTGGCCTTGGAAGCAGCTCCCCCTGATTTTATGGCATCTCCCATTAGCTTGGGTGCCTTGGGTGCTGGTGCAGCTACCTCTTCTTCTTCCTCCTCATCTTCCATGATGGAAGCTTTGCCAAGCACTCTAGCCACATTCTTCTTCACCCTTTCCTTTCTTTTCTTGCCCTCAGCTGCAACTGGCTCTATGGGCTTCTCAGTTGACATTCTGGCCTTTGACATTGGCTGCCTGCCTGCTGGCCTTTTGATCTTCAGCCCTGGCTTTGTCCCCTGAGCTGGATCAACTCTCTTGGAGGTTGCTTCCTCTTCTGCCACATAATCCTCATCTTCTGAATCTGAGGTTCTCTTCTTTCTCTGTCTTGTGGCAGCTTTAGGCAGATTGCTAGGAGTGCTTCTGCTGCCATCATCTGAGGAACTTGAGGGACTAGTGCCCTCACTCATTTGCACTTGCTGCTCTGACAAGTTCTGGCTATCACTTTGGTCTGACATGATGCAAAACTGACTGCTGACCCTGTGAATAGGTTATAGATGAGATAGAGTGGATGAGCATCACAAAATGCAGAGATTTTTGCAAAAGAATAATTCAAAAACTTAGTTTTAGTTTCCCACTGAAAGCATCTCGGATCTACCGATTTTCAAACTCGGTGATACCGAAGCAGTTTTGGAACCTAAACTAGTGAACTCGGTTGGACCGAGTCACAGTTCGGTGGCACCGAGACTGCTAGGGTTTCACAGATTTCCAAAATCGGTCACACCGATAAGTAATTCTCGGTCAGACCAAGTTTCACTTGTGCAATGGCATAAGCCAAATCGGTGGGACCGAGTTTTTCAACTCGGTGGGTCCGAGATGGTTTCGGCGGAAACCTAACCCTAAAATTTTCGAATTAAACCTAATCTACGAGTTCATTGACTGGATAGGAGTTTATCAAACGTGGCAAGAATCATGATGATCACAATGTGCTAAGAATCAGATTGGAGAATAGCACAAAGATCGAGTCCATACCCTAGTTCGGCGGAGACTCGCTACGGCGGCAACGGCGGGGCAGAATTCCCGTTGACGGTGATGGAGACCAGCGACTGGAGGCGGCTGGCGGCAAGGAGACGATCCGGAGACCACGATGGCAAAGCAGGCTATCGCGCGGGCGAAGGGGTTCGGAGAAATTTCCAAATTTTGCCCATGACTATATATAGCCCGACCCTGTCGGTGTGACTGAGTGGAACAACTCGGTGGCACCGAGATGCAAAACTGTATACAATTATTGCAACTCGGTGTGACCGAAAAGTTCAAATCGGTTGCACCGAGATCGAAAACCTAGATCAACTTAATGATCTCGGTAGGACCGAAAGTAGGGTATCGGTCAGACCGAGAATCACGAAGAGGTTTTGGAAGTTTAAGTCTATGATGAATCGGGGACTCCGAGTGCTCCTCACACAGAGTGGTTCGAATCTGACTTGATCAAATTTTGTGATGCAGCATGAATAGAGTTTGAGACGAGAAAAGCATAGATAGCTAGAGGAGGTTCTTAGGAATTCTTGTCCATCCACTTGGCAAAAGGAATAAAACCAAGCAATCAAAACAACAAGTGGATGTCCTCGAATGAGTAGAATATGCAATCAACATGCTCACACAATAAGATGGCAAATGAAATATGTGGCAAAGCATGCACAACCAATTCTAGCATCTATCAAGCAATTTGCGATGACTAGGTCATCTATATATGAGTATATTGACTTAGGAGTCAAGTGAAAACAATTGATCGTAGGTCATACTCATCGTTTAAGCTCAAGTGGGGTTACCACTTTTACATAAAGCATTGTTGTGTTCACATCTTTAGAGTTGCTTTAGCTCAAGTCTTAGAGTAAAGCTCCCCCTAGATGTGATATCCCCCCTAAGAGGGATGAACTAACCTTGGGTTTTGTCGATGATGACTTCATGTAGATGTTGAAGATGTGGATGCTCAATGTTGATGTAGATCACTTGGAGCTATCCATTTGAGTGAATTGCACTTTCAATACCTACATGGGTTAGTCCCACAAGGAACAAACAAGGATATCCATAGACATAGAGTGATGCACACACAAGATGATGTCTATGAAAACTTTTAGGTTACCTTGTCCCTTGTCTTACCAACAAGAGGGTTTGTGACTCCTTGAACTAGTGCAAGATGTGGAAGTTGATTGCACTTGTTCTTTCCAAAATGATAAGAGTGAAGTATGTTGGCGGAGTCACCCTCAAGAACTCTCTAGTTCTTCTTCTTTTGGATCCACACCATCTTGATGGGAATCCTTGGAGTTGTAGTTGTACTTGATGATGTGGAACTTGAAGTAGTCTTGGGAATCCACTTGACTAAGGTCTTAGGAGCTTCTTCAAATGCATCAATTTCCTCTTGAAGCTTGTCCTTGCCTTTTTGCTTGTAGTCTTGTGGTGGAAGATCATCTTGAGCTTGTGTCCCCTTGAAGGAAGTATCATACTTCTCTTGTTGAGGAACAAACTTTGTCTTGGGCTATTGGTCTTCTTCCCACTCCATTGGCATTGAACTTTCGTTCAAAACCAACACCTTGATTCTTCCGGTGCATTCCTTGCTTGCGCACAATTTCCTCGAATTGCTTACTCCCGGCAAGGCTTTTGTACACTCCTTTCTCTATAATACCCTTCAATAAGCTATTTTGTTGCTCAAGTGTAACTTGGCTAAGAGAATCATTAGTGGAATCAAGAGAACTACTAGAGGCAACAATATTGGATTTAGCATGATCATTTTTACTACTAGAGGAAGAATCTTTCTTGTTCTTGGTACTAGACTTGACTTGAGGTATGTAATTGGATAAGAGTAAACGCTTGGCAATGTAAGAAGAACTTTTCTTGCGGAGATCATCATTGATTGCCTTTAAAAACTCATGCTCTTGCTCAAGATTGAGCTTTTCAAAGCGTAACTTCTCATGAGCTTTTAAAAGTTCTCGATGATCTTCGAAGATAGTTTCATGAGCTAACTTAAGAGTGTTTAGTTCTTTAGTTAGAGCCTCCATCTTCTCCTTATCATTGTCATTCATTTTATCTTGATTAGCATGATTAATTGATGTTTCATCATAGTATTCATCACTAGAGTTGTCAACAAGTAAATCATCACCTAACAAGTCATCTTCATCACTATTAAAATCAATGTACTCGGGGTGTGTTACCTTAGGGCCTTTGGCCATGAAGCATCTTCCAATTCCTTCATTTGGTGAGTCAAATATGTCGTAGGAGTTGGTTGACACAAGTGCTAGACCGGCAACACCTTCATCTTGAGTATCTTCGGAGTCGGAGTGATAACTTCTCTCGGAGTGGCTGTCAGAGTCGGAGCCGGATACCCATTCACCAACATGAGCTTGATGTCTTTGTTTTGTGTAGCTCCTTGATGATTTTTCCTTCCTTTCCGAATCCTTGCTTCTCCGTGAGTATCTTCGTTAATAACGATCATCTCTACTCCTTCTCTCTCTTGGTGGTGATTCTTTGCTTCTTCTTTTTGGAGAATCTTCTCTTCTCTTGTAGGGAGCCGTACACTCATTGGAATAGTGTCCGGGTCTTCCACAATTGTAGCAGTTTCGCTCTCGACTAGAAGATCTTTTGTCATTGTAGGACCTTGACTTGAAGCTTCTATCTTTGCTTCTACTCTTGTAGAACTTGTTGAAGTTCTTCACCATTAAGCTCAATTCTTCATTGAAGTTTTGTTTCTCACTTGATGATGTAGGGGCTTCACATGAGGCTTTGTAGGCACCACTTGATTTGTTGTGAAGTTCCTCTTTATCCTTAAGTGACATCTCATGAGCAACAATTCTTCCAATCACCTCCGTTGGCTTGAGATCTTTGTAATTGGGCATCATTTGGATCAATGTGCACACGGTATCATACTTTCCATCCAAGGCTCTTAGAATCTTCTTGATGATGAATCTATCGGTCATCTCTTCACTTCCTAAGCCGGCAATCTCATTTGTGATGAGAGCAAGCCTAGAGTACATTTCAACGACACCTTCACCATCATTCATCTTGAACTTGTCAAGTTGACTTTGAAGCACATCCAACTTGGATTCCTTGACGGAGTCGGTACCTTCGTGCATATCAATCAAAGTGTCCCAAATTTCCTTTGCATTCTCAAGACGGCTGATTTTGTTGAATTCTTCGGGGCACAATCCGTTGAAGAGAATATCACAAGCTTGAGCATTGTATTGCAACATCTTCAACTCATCCACGGTAGCTTCACGGTTTGGTTCTCTCCCATCAAAGAAGTCACCTTGCAAACCAACACACACAATAGCCCAAACGGCGGGGTTATGTCCAAGAATATGCATTTTCATTTTATGCTTCCAACTAGCAAAATTAGTACCATCAAAGTAAGGACCTCTACGGTGATAATTTCCCTCGCTAGACGCCATACTCTCCTAGGTTATGAAACCAAGGCTATGACCACCAAAAGCTATGGAGATCAAAGCAAATGGAGACCAAAGCTCTGATACCACTTGTAGGATCGAAAGTATGTCTAGAGGGGGGGGGGGTGATTAGACTACTTGACCAAATAAAAACTTAACCTTTTCCCAATTTTAGTTCTTGGCAGATTTTAGCTATCTTAGGACAAGTCAAGCAATCATCACACAATTCAAGCAAGCATGCAAAGAGTATATTAGCAGCAGAAAGTAAAGCATGCAACTTGCAAGAATATAAAGGGAAGGGTTTGGAGAATTCAAACGCTATTGGAGACACGGATGTTTTTCCGTGGTTAGGATAGGTGGTGCTATCCTACATCCACGTTGATGGAGACTTCAACCCACGAAGGGTAACGGTTGCGCGAGTCCACGGAGGGCTCCACCCACAAAGGGTAATGGTTGCGCGAGTCCACGGAGGGCTCCACCCACGAAGGGTCCATGAAGAAGCAACCACCCACGAAGGGTCCACGAAGAAGCAACCTTGTCTATCCCACCATGGCCATCGCCCACGAAGGACTTGCCTCACTAGCGGTAGATCTTCACAAAGTAGGCGATCTCCTTGCCCTTACAAACTCCTTGGTTCAACTCCACAATCTTGTCGGAGGCTCCCAAGTGACACCTAGCCAATCTAGGAGACACCACTCTCCAAGAAGTAACAAATGGTGTGTTGATGATGAACTCCTTGCTCTTGTGCTTCAAATGATAGTCTCCCCAACACTCAACTCTCTCTCATTGGATTTGGATCTGGTGGAAAGAAGATTTGAGTGGAAAGCAACTTGGGGAAGGCTAGAGATCAAGATTCATATGGTAGGAATGGAATATCTTGGTCTCAACACATGAGTAGGTGGTTCTCTCTCAGAACATATGAGTAGGAATTGTGTGTGTGTTCTGATGGCTCTCTCTTCAAATGAAGAGGGGGTGGAGGGGTATATATAGCCTCCACATGAAATCCAACCGTTACACAGTTTTCCAATCTCGGTGGGACCGAATCAACAAACTCGGTCGGACCGAAATAGTAAACCTAGTGACCGTTAGTGATTTTCGGTGGGACTGACATGCAACTCGGTAGGACCGATTCTGTTAGGGTTTGGGCATAATGTAATCTCGGTGAGACCGATTACACAAACTCGGTGAGACCGAGTTTGGTAATAAGCTAACCAGAGAGTTGGTCAGGTGAACTCGGTGGGACCGATTTGCTCTTTCGGTGAGACCGAAAAGTTACAAAAGGGAAACAGAGAGTTTACATTGCAATCTCGGTGGGACCGATTCGCTCTTTCGGTGAGACCGAAAAGTTACGAAAGGGAAACAGAGAGTTTGCAACCCCATCTCGGTGAGACCGAGATCCCTATCGGTAGGACCGAATTGCTAGGGTTTGGCAGTGGCTAATGACAAATGAAAACTCGGTGGCGCCGGATAGAAAGAATCGGTATGACTGAGTTTGGCTTAGGGTTTAGGTCATTTGTGGATATGGGAAAGTAGCTGAGGATTTTGGAGCATATCATTAAGCACATGGAGCAAGATGCTCATTAAGCAACACCTCATCCCTCCTTGATAGTATTGGCTTTTCCTATGGACTCAATGTGATCTTGGATCACTAAAATATAAGATGAAGAGTCTTGAGCTTTTGAGCTTGAGCCAATCCTTAGTCCTTAGCATTTTGAGGGTTCCACTTTCACATCCATGCCATGCCAATCATTGAGCTTTCCTGAAATAATCATCTTGGAATAGCATTAGCTCAATGAGCTATATGTTGTTATGAATTACCAAAACCACCTAGGGATAGTTGCACTTTCACAAGGCCTTCCGTACAGGCTTTTGTTGGCCGACGGCCCGGGCAGACGCTCAGGATTTAGTCCAACGATGCACCGGTTGCCAGCTCTTTGCAAACCAAAGCCATATGCCACCCACCGCCCTGCAAACCATCCCCATTACTTGGCCCTTCGTGGTCTGGGGGCTTGACATGGTTGGACCCCTTAAAGGCGGAAGCCACAAGCAAAAATACTTACTGGTCATGGTGGATAAGTTCACCAAATGGATAGAAGCCAAGCCTGTTAAGATGGCCGAATCCGGACCGGTGATAGACTTTATATCCGGGGTTGTACACCGTTACGGCGTCCCCCACAGCATCATCACTGATAACAGCACGAACTTCACGGCCGACGAGGTAAAACTCTGGTGCAAAAACATGGGCATCAAGCTCGATTATGCTTCCGTCTATCACCCACAAACTAATGGCCAGGTCGAACGTGCAAATGGTCTTATCATGAGAGGCATCAAACCCAGATTAGTGCGGTCCCTCAAGGAATCTAACACGCACTGGGTAGAGGAGCTCGACTCCGTACTCTGGGGGCTGCGGACCACGCCGAATCGCACCACCGGATACACACCATTCTTTATGGTGTACGACGCAGAGGCAATTTTGCCTTGCGACATAATTCATGACTCACCTCGAGTGCGCATGTACGAAGAAAGGGAAGCCGAGCTCGATCGGCAGGACAGCTTGGACGCATTGGAGGAGGAGCGTGACGTGGCAAAAGCCCGTTCCGCATTCTATCAACAGCAGGCTCGAAGATACCAAAGCAGAGAAGTACGGGCCAAAAATTACAACGTTGGCGAATTAGTTCTACGACTACCGGATAAGAAAAAGGACAAACTCAAGCCTAAGTGGGAAGGTCCCTTCATAATTGACCAAGTCCTGACTGGTGGAGCGTACCACCTGCGGGATGCATCGGATAACCGACTCGAGCCAAACCCATGGAACACAGCCCGTCTCCGAAGATTCTATGCCTAGCGCCGGACTCTGTGTTCGTCTCCTTCCTCTGTCCATTTTTTATACTTTCTGTCTTACATTTCTCTTCTTCTCTCTCTCTCTCTCTCTTATAGCCTCTAAAGGCTCATAAAGTGATGCGCTATCCGCGCTCATTAAACCCGGGGGCTCCTTTAAACAGAAGCTTATTCATACGGGCTTCATGCCCAACACATGTGTCACACTTCCGCATGTACCTTTTATTCACCATTATATGCATCGATATGACTTAAGTTTTGGCCAAGCTGGGTTGCCTGGCTCTTGTGCTTACCCCTATGTTCCCGTTTGTTCGGCTAGGTGGTAAAGGGAGCACCTCTGCGATTGTTACTGCCGGGTCAGCCAGACATGTACCTCAGACTGGGTGAAGCCGAAAGCTAGCGTTCTCAAGGGAATATTCAGTCGGTGAACTAAAGATGATCTTCTTTTATTTTTATATATACGCCCCCAGATGTTTTTCCTGCGTTTCTTTTCGCAGCATGGACATGCACCTTAGGGCATGCCTCCCAGGGAAAGGAACCCCTAACGGAACTATTCTCCCTGGAAGATGTTTCTTACTAACCATGTAATATAACATACCTAGTCGGGCACTTGTATTTTCACGCCCTAATGACCCCTACGCCTGGTCTCCATGCATTCCCTGGTTCCTATATAACCGCATGGGAATTCGGACACACTCCGGACCGTCAGGTCCCGATGCTGAAGCGAAAGGGTCGGCCATGACAAATGATCTACAATCTGGCTAGAAGGCATTATAAATGTCAATTGAATTACATAGTCATTTTGACTGGTTGTATTCCTCTTCAATACCATCTAACAGGCTGTCTAATTTACAGTCCTGCTGGGAATACTTTGCAGCCAACTCTACTTGGCCGTATGCTAAGCTTACAGGGATCTCCTTCCCATCGGGCCCTACAGGACCGACCTCGGCCATGTGGTTGGGGTCAGCCTTTGCGTACCGCGTCTTCACCATGGCCCAGGCCTCCCTAGCGCCTTGACGGCAGGCTGATATGTTCCACAATCGGAAGCGCCGCCGTGCTCCCTTTAGCTTCTCCGCAAGCTCTCCAAGACCTTCGGGCATGGAGACGGATGGCCACAGGGCCTGGGCGACGCCTCGCATCGCCTGCCGAACTCGATCGAGCAGTTGCGAGAGCTCGGGAAGAAGGTCACCCATAGAATCGGGCATCTCCTCTACAGGACGACCTGTTAGCACACCTACAGACATTGCTCTATTAGTCGACTTCCCCGCCGAACTTTCTTTCAAAAGGTTCGTTCAAGCACTTACTAAATATGCCGCACCGAAGCCGCTGATTCTCCTTCACGGAGTCTGACAGCTGGGCACGAACATCTTTCAGCTCGACGCCTAGCTTGGTGTTGGCATCTTGGAGATTGTTCTTCTCCCCCATCACCTTTAGCAGCACCCTCTCACCAGCCTTTAGCTGGCGTAGGAGGTGTTGCCTTTCCGGATTCAATCCGGCGCCATCTGCAATTTCATTTGTTAGATTCGCACCAAAGCTGTGCTTCGCAAAATACTTATCTTTCAAAGTGTATATTACCAGAGGGGGTCTCCTTAGGTTCCCCTACCGCGGCTAGTGCGGCCTCCAGTTGGGCTTTGCACTCTTCCAGCTCCTTGGATAGTAGGGAATTCTTTTCTGTAAGAACCTGCATATCAAATGATCCTTAAATCAGTTATTCTAACTATTTCAAGTCTCGGGGGCTACTGCTATATATATATAATTACCAAAATTTTCTTACCCGTATGTCTTTTACATATTGCTCCATGGCTCTGGCTAGACCATTTTGAGCGGCACGGAGGTGCGCATCTCCCGAGTTGAAGGCATCTAACGCCCCTTGGGAGAAACAAGCGTCGCGAAGAATTGTCCGGTGACGCCTGTGGTTCATGGCACTCTCCACCTCAGAGTTGGTGGCAGACATCCCGTCCACATCCTCCGTCGGAGGAGCGTCTGGCGCGCGCCTTGCATTCGCCTCCGCCTCCGGACCAGGCTTTGGAGCCTGGCTGGTGGAGGCGCGATTGGCAGCCTCTCCGGGTATAGTCCGGTGAGGTCTCTTTGTCCTGAAGAAAGCACGAGTGTCAATGTGCCTCGAAGGTATAACACCTGGGATAAGGGGGCGTGCCATACCTTTGCGCTGACGCCTCGGTCCAGACTGCATTTCTTTTCGGCCCACGGGGCCCTACGGCCCCTCGTTGGCTTGTCGCTGCAGGTTCGGCCTTCCGCCTTAAAAACCTCCCCTGCAAAGTTTGGTTGCAATCAGGAAACTGAACACGAGTGGGCGGACACCTATTCGGGGTACTGGGACTTTGATATCAGGTACCTGGGGCGTCAGGATTAGCCCTGGGTAATCGGCCGTAATGGCCACCAAGGCATTGTCCTCGCTCAATTGATGGAACACTCCATCAATCAGCTCCACAGATATGTCCGGATCCTCTTGAGAGGCCGGGTCGAGGGACCGTCCTGGGTCCTCGGGTTGTGGAGGAGGGCTGCTTATTTCCTTAACAGCCCAGCGCAGTTCCTACGTTAAAGTCGTCAGACTGAATATTTAACAATGGGAATACAAAACGGATGGACAAGTAAATACGGCCGCTTACCCAGCTCGGAGGGTTGACGCGGAGAAACTTCTCCTCTTCTCCCTTATACAAAGTGGACAAGATCTTTAGTAGAGCGACAGCTGAGTCTGGCCCCTTACGACCGTAGCGGGTGGCGTCATCCTCCCCGTTGAAGTCCCACATGGGGTGGCTTCTATACTGAAGCGGCTGCACCCCCCGCATAATGCATTCGGCCATAACCCCGATCATGGTTAGTCCAGAATGGGCTAACAATCTTATTCGGCCCATCAGGTAAATGATGTCCCTGCCACTTTCCCTCTGAGGGCTCCGTGGGCGCCAGCTTAGGCGCTTCTTTAAGGGAGCACTGTTGAATTCAGGGAGGCAGATCCAGACAGGATCCGACAGCGGGACGTCTTCTATATATAACCATTCCGAGGGCTAGTCTTCGGACGCCTTCTTTGGGGTTCCGGACAGATATCGGTCCCGGCGATGCGCCACACTTCGGCTCCGCCCACCTGATACATTGACCCCTTCTTGGAAAGGGGCACGAGGAAAATAGCTCCTTGCACAGTCCGAAATGAGCTTCAACACCCAAGAACAGCTCGTAGAGGGCTACAAAGCCCGCGATATGCAATACTGAGGCAGGCGTGAGATGATGTAGCTGGAGGCCGTAGAACTCCAGCAGCCCCCGGAGAAATGGGTGGATTGGAAATCCGAGCTCCCTTATTAAGTAAGGGACGAGGCACACCCGCTCTCCTTTGGAAGGATTAGGGGCATTCTCTGCTTGCTCTCCGCCGTTGTAGATGGCAAGACCGGCTCCAACCGGGACCATATAGGCCGGGGGGAGAAATCCCTTGGTCTGGAGTGTCACTAGCTCACTATGCGGGGTGGAACATCTCTCCCAATATCCAGGCTTAGGGCTGGAAAGGCGAGGGAGGAGTTGCGACGGCTGGCCATGGTGGAATGGACCTTTGTCGGATGCGCTCTGATGAACACTCGCGGAGGGGAGAAGGTGTGGATTGGATCTAAATCCTCGTCCCCTTAAATAGGGCAGCTCATTTATGCGGCTAGGGGTGTGAATGTAAAAACACTCAGACTTTTCATATTCGTTTGACACGTGGGAAGCGGCCATTATTGGGCGTAGAAGCCAAGGAGCGCAACATCTACAAGAAACCGGACTTTATTCAAACAGGTGCACGAAATTTGGAGGAGAATCCGCCTTGCAATGCCGAAGACAATCTGCGCGCCGGACTCATCGTCATTGAAGCCTGGTTTGGGGGCTACTGAGGGAGTCCTGGATTAGGGGGTGTTCAGATAGCCGGACTATACCTTCAGCCGGACTCCTGGACTATGAAGATACAAGATTGAAGACTCCGTCCTGTGTCCGGAAGGGACCTTCCTTGGCGATACGGATATGAAGATCTCCTACCATTGTAACCGACTCCATGTAACCCTAACCCTATCCGGTGTCTATATAAACCGGAGGGTTTTAGTCCGTAGGACAACATACACATCAACAATCATACCATAGGCTAGATTCTAGGGTTTAGCCTCCTCGATCTCGTGGTAGATCTACTCTTGTACTACCCATATCATCAATATTAATCAAGCAGGACGTAGGGTTTTACCTCCATCGAGAGGGCCCGAACCTGGGTAAAACTTCGTGTCCCTTGTCTCCTGTTACCATCCGGCCTAGACGCACAGTTCGGGACCCCCTACTCGAGATCCGCCGGTTTTGACACCGACACCAAGCTTAATTCCTGCTAGTCCTCGAGTAGGTAAATGATAAAAACAGAATTTTTGATGTGGAATGCTTCCTAACATATTTCTCAATGTAATTTTTCTTTATTGTGGCATGAATGTTCAGATCCGAAAGATTCAAGATAAAAGTTTAATATTGACATAGAAATAATAATACTTCAAGCATAGTAACTAAGCAATCATGTCTTCTCAAAATAACATGGCCAAAGAAAATTATCCCTACAAAATCATATAGTCTGGCTATGCTCCATCTTCATCACACAAAGTATTTAAATCATGCACAACCCTGATGACAAGCCAAGCAATTGTTTCATACTTTTGGTGTTCTCAAACTTTTTCAATCTTCACGCAATACATGAGCGTGAGCCATGGACATAGCACTATAGGTGGAATAGAATGGTGGTTGTGGATAAGACAAAAGGGAGAAGATAGTCTCACATCAACTAGGCATATCAGCGGGCTATGGAGATTCCCATCAATAGATATCAATGTGAGTGAGTAGGGATTGCCATGCAATGGATGCACTAGAGCTATAAGTGTATGTGAGCTCAAAAAGAAACTAGTGGGTGTGCATCCAACTTGCTTGCTCACGAAGACCTAGGGCAATTTGAGGAAGCCCATCATTGGAATATACAAGCCAAGTTCTATAATGAAAGATTCCCACTAGTATATGAAAGTGACAACATAGGAGACTCTCTATCATGAAGATCATGGTGCTACTTTGAAGCACAAGTGTGGTAAAATGATAGTAGCATTGTCCCTTCTCTCTTTTCCTCTCATTTTTGGGCCTTCTCCCCCTTTTTTATGGCCTTTATTTTTTTTATTTTTTTTCGTCCGGAGTCTCATCCCGACTTGTGGGGGATTCATAGTCTCCATCATCCTTTCGTCACTTGGGACAATGCTCTAATAATGATGATCATCACACTTTATTTACTTACAACTCAAGAATTACAACTCGATAGTTAGAACAAAATATGACTCTATGTGAATGCCTTTGGCGGTGTACCGGGATATGCAATGTCTCATGAGTCACATGTATGAAAGAATTATGAATGGTGGCTTTGCCACAAATACGATGTCAACTACATGATCATGCAAAGCAATATGACAATGATGGAGCGTGTCATAATAAACAGAACGGTGGAAAGTTGCATGGCAATATATCTCAGAATGGCTATGGAATGCCATAATAGGTAGGTATGGTGGTTGTTTTGAGGAAGGTATATGG
This sequence comes from Triticum urartu, assembly GCF_003073215.2. Taxonomy (NCBI): domain Eukaryota; kingdom Viridiplantae; phylum Streptophyta; class Magnoliopsida; order Poales; family Poaceae; genus Triticum; species Triticum urartu. The sequence goes on from NC_053028.1 coordinate 481,543,488, forward strand.
TGGGTGTATGATACCGGCGAAAGGTGCGCGGTATTAGAGAGGCTAGCAATGGTGGAAGGGTGAGAGTGCGTATAATCCATGGACTCAACATTAGTCATAAAGAACTCACATACTTATTTCAAAAATCTATTAGTTATTGAAACAAAGTACTACACGCATGCTCCTAGGGGGGGTATATTGGTAGGAAAAGACCATCGCTCGTCCCCGACCGCCACTCATAAGGAAGACAATCGATAAATAAATCATGCTCCGACTTCGTTACATAACGGTTCACCATACGTGCATGCTACGGGAATCACAAACTTCAACACAAGTATTTCTCAAATTCACAACTACTCAACTAGCATGAATCTAATATCACCATCAACATATCTTAAAACAATTATCAAGTATCAAACTTCTCATAGTATTCAATGCACTTTCTATGAAAGTTTTTATATCTGCCATGTTGTTCTAAAGGACTCTCAAAATAATATAAGTGAAGCATTAGAGTTCATCTATTTCTTTAAAATAAAACTACCATCGTACTCTAAAAAGATATAAGTGAAGCACTAGAGCAAATGACAAACTACTCCAAAAGATATAAGTGAAGATCAATGAGTAGTCGAATAATTATGCAACTACGTGAAGACTCTCTAACATTTAAGAATTTCAGATCTTGGTATTTTATTCAAACACCAAGCAAAATAAAATAAAATAAAATGACGCTCCAAGCAAAACACATATCATGTGGTGAATAAAAATATAGCTCCAAGTAAAGTTACCGATGAACGAAGACGAAAGAGGGGATGCCTTCCGGGGCATCCCCAAGCTTAGGCTCTTGGTTGTCCTTGAATATTACCTTGGGGTGCCTTGGGCATCCCCAAGCTTAGGCTCTTGCCACTCCTTATTCCATAGTCCATCGAATCTTTACCCAAAACTTGAAAACTTCACAACATAAAACATAACAGAAAACTCGTAAGCTTCGTTAGTATGAGAAAATAAATCACCACTTAGGTACTGTTGTGAACTCATTCTAAATTCATATTGGTGTAATATCTACTGTATTCCAACTTCTCTATGGTTTATAAACTCTTTTACTAGCCATAGATTCATCAAAATAAGCAAACAACACATAGAAAACAGAATCTGTCAAAAACAGAATAGTCTGTAGTAATTTGTATCAAACGTATACTTCTGGAACTCCAAAAATCCTGAGAAATTAGGAAGTCTTTAGCAATTTGTTTATTAATCTACTGCAAGTGGAATTGGTATTTTATCACTCTCTGGTAAAAAATGAAAATTATTCTCGTGAGCGAATACTTTCTGTTTTTAACAGCAAGATCAAATAACAATCACCCAAGAAGGTCCTAAAGGCTTTACTTGGCACAAACACTAACTAAAACATAAAACCACATCTAAATAGATGCTAGACGAATTATTTATTACTAAACAGGAACAAAAAGCAAGGAACCAAAATAAAATTTGGTTGCCTCCCAACAAGCGCTAACGTTTAACGCCCCTAGCTAGGCATGAGGATTTCAATGATGCTCACATAAAAGATAGGAATTGAAACATAAAGAGAGCATCATGAAGAATATGACTAGCACATTTAAGTCTAACCCACTTCCTATGCATAGGGATTTTGTGAGCAAACAACTTATGGGAACAAGAATCAACTTGCATAGGAAGGTAAAACAAGGATAACTTTAATACTTTAAGCACATAGAGAGGAAACTTGATACTATTGCAATTCCTATAAGCATATGTTCCTCCCTCATAATAATTTTCAGTAGCATCATGATTGAATTCAACAATATAACTATCACATAAAGCATTCTTTGCAAGATCAACAAGCATAGAAAATTTACTACTCACCACATAAGCAAAATTCTTCTCATTCATAATAGTGGGAGCAAACTCAAGAAAATAACTATCATGTGAAGCATAATCCAATTGAAAACTAAAATCATGATGACCAGTTTCATGTTTATCATTATTCTTTATAGCATACATGTCATCACAATAATCATCATAGATAGCAACTTTGTTCTCATAATCAATTGGAACCTCTTCCGAAATAGTGGATTCATCATTAAATAAAGTCATGACCTCTCCAAATCCACTTTCATCAATATAATCATCATAAATAGGAGGCATGATTTCATCATAATAAATTTTCTCATCAAAACTTGGGGGACAAAAAATATCATCTTCATCAAACATAGCTTCCCCAAGCTTGTGGCTTTGCATATTATTAGCATCATGGATATTCAAGGAAGTCGTACTAACAACATTGCAATCATGCTCATCATTAAAATATTTAGTGCCAAACATTCTAATGCATTCTTCTTCTAGTACTTAAGCACAATTTTCCTTCCCATCATTTTCACGAAAGACATTAAAAAGATGAAGCATATGAGGCAACCTTAATTCCATTTTTTTATAATTTTCTTTTATAAACTAAACTAGTGATAAAACAAGAAACAAAAAGATTCGATTGCAAGATCTAAAGATATACCTTCAAGAACTCACCTCCCCGGCAACGACGCCAGAAAAGAGCTTGATGTCTACTACACAACCTTCTTCTTGTAGACTTTGTTGGGCCTCCAAGTGCAGAGGTTTGTAGGACAGTAGCAAATTTCCCTCAAGTGGATGACCTAAGGTTTATCAATCCATGGGAGGCGTAATATGAAGATGGTCTCTCTCAAGCAACCCTGCAACCAAATAACAAAGAGTCTCTTGTGTCCCCAACACACCCAATACAATGGTAAATTGTATAGGTGCACTAGTTCGGCGAACAGATGGTGATACAAGTGCAATATGGATAGTAGATAATGGTTTTTGCAATCTGAAAATATAAAAACAGCAAGGTAACTAATGATAAAAGTGAGCACAAACGGTATTGCAATGCTAGGAAACAAGGCCTAGGGTTCATACTTTCACTAGTGCAAGTTCTCTCAACAATAATAACATAATTGGATCATATAACTATCCCTCAACATGCAACAAAGAGTCACTCCAAAGTCACTAATAGCGGAGAACAAATGAAGAGATTATGGTAGGGTACGAAACCACCTTAAAGTTATCCTTTCTGATCGATCTATTCAAGAGTTCATAGTAAAATAATGCGAAGCTATTCTTTCCGTTCAATCTATCATAGAGTTCGTACTAGAATAACACCTTAAGACACAAATCAACCAAAACCCTAATGTCACCTAGATACTCCAATGTCACCTTAAGTATCCGTGGGTATGATTATACGATATGCATCACATAATCACAGATCCATCTATTCAACCAACACAAAGAACTTCAAAGAGTGCCTGCTACCTCTTGAGCACTGCGTTGGATTTCCTTGAAGAGGAGAGGATGATGCAGCAAAGTAGTGTAAGTATTTCCCTTAGTTTTTGAGAACCAAGGTATCAATCCAGTAGGAGGCTACGCACGAGTCCCTCATACCTGCACAAAACAAATAACTCCTCGCAACCAACGCGATAAGGGGTTGGCAATCCCTTCACGGTCACTTACGATAGTGAGATCTGATAGATATGATAGGATAATATTTTTGGTATTTTTGTGATAAAGATGCAAAGTAAAATAAAAGCAAAGGAAATAACTAAGTATTGGAAGATTAATATGATGAAGATAGACCCGGGGGCCATAGGTTTCACTAGTGGCTTCTCTCAAGACAATAAGTATTTTACGGTGGGTGAACGAATTCCTGTTGAGAAATTGAAAGAATTGAGCATAGTTATGAGAATATCTAGGTATGATCATGTATATAGGCATCACGTGTGAGACAAGTAGACCGACTCCTGCCTGCATCTACTACTATTACTCCACTCATCGACCGCTATCCAGCATGCATCTAGAGTATTAAGTTCATGAAAACAGAGTAACGCCTTAAGCAAGATAACATGATGTAGAGGGATAAATTCATGCAGTATGATAAAAACCCCATCTTGTTATCCTCGATGGCAACAATACAATACGTGCCTTGCTGACCCTACTGTCACTGGGAAAGGACACCGCAAGATTGAACCCAAAGCTAAGCACTTCTCCCATTGCAAGAAAGATCAATCTAGTAGGCCAAACCAAACTTATAATTCGAAGAGACTTGCAAAGATAACCAATCATACATAAAAGAATTCAGAGAAGATTCAAATATTGTTCATACATAATCTTGATCATAAACCCACCATTCATCGGTCTCAACAAACACACCGCAAAAAGAAGATTACATCGAATAGATCTCTACAAGAGAGGGGGAGAACATTGTATTGAGATCCAAAAAGAGAGAAGAAGCCATCTAGCTAATAACTATGGACCCAAAGGTCTGAGGTAAACTACTCACACTTCATAGGAGAGGCTATGGTGTTGATGTAGAAGCCCTCCGTGATGGATGCCCCCTCCGGCGGAGCTCCGGAACATGCCCCAAGATGGGATCTCATGGATACAGAAGATTGCGGCGATGGAATTAGGTTTTTGGCTCCGTATCTGATCGTTTGGGGGTACGTAGGTATATATAGGAGGAAGGAGTACGTCGGGGGAGCAACAGGGGGCCCACGAGGGTGGAGGGCGCGCCTGGGGGGGGGGTAGGCGCGCCCCTACCTCGTGGCTTCCTCCTTTATTTCTTGACGTAGGGTCCAAGTCTCCTGGATCATGTTCGTTCCGAAAATCACATTCCCGAAGGTGTCATTCTATTTGGACTCTGTTTGATATTCCTTTTCTGCGAAAATCTGAAATAGGCAAAAAAACAGCAATTCTGGGCTGGGCCTCCAATTAATAGGTTAGTCCCAAAAATAATATAAAAGTGGATAATAAAGCCCAATAATGTCCAAAGCAGTAGATAATATAGCATGGAGCAATAAAAAATTATAGATACGTTGGAGACGTATCAAGCATCCCCAAGCTTAATTCCTGCTCGTCCTCGAGTAGGTAAATGATAAAAAAGATAATTTTGATGCGGAGTGCTACTTGGCATAATTTTAATGTAATTCTTCTTAATTGTGGTATGAATATTCAGATCCGAAAGATTCAAGATAAAAGTTCATATTGACATAAAAATAATAATACTTCAAGCATACAAACTAAGCAATTATGTCTTCTCAAAATAACATCGCCAAAGAAAGTTCATCCCTACAAAATCATATAGTTTAGTCATGCTCCATTTTCAACACACAAGAATGCTCTCATCATGCACAACCCCGATTACAAGCCAAGCAATTGTTTCATACTTTAGTAATCTCAAACCTATAAACTTTCACGCAATATATGAGCGTGAGCCATGGACATAGCACTATGGGTGGAATAGAATATGATGATGGGGGTTTGTGGAGAAGACAAAAAAGGAGAAAGTCTCACATCAACGAGGCTAATCAATGGGCTATGGAGATGCCCATCGATTGATGTTAATGCAAGGAGTAGGGATTGCCATGCAACGGATGCACTAGAGCTATAAACGTATGATAGCTCAACAAAGGAAACTAAGTGGGTGTGCATCCAACTTTCTTGCTCACGAAGACCTAGGGCACTTGAGGAGGTCCATTGTTGGAATATACAAGCCAAGTTCTATAATGAAAAATTCCCACTAGTATATGAAAGTGACAAAACAAAAGACTCTCTATCATGAAGATTATGGTGCTACTTTGAAGCACAAGTGTGGCAAAGGATAGTAGCATTGTCCCTTCTCTCTTTTTCTCTCTTTTTTTGGGCCTTCTCTTCTTCTTTTTTATGGCCTTTCTCTCCCCCTTTTTTTAATTCCTCACTTGGGACAATTCTCTAGAAAATGATGATCATCACACTTCTATTTATTTACAACTCAATGATTATAACTCGATGCTAGAACAAAAGATGACTATATGAATGCCTCTGGCGGTGTACCGGGATATGCAATGAACCAAGAGTGACATGTATGAAAGAATTATGAATGGTGGATTTGCCACAAATACTATGTTAACTACATGATCATGCTAAGCAATATGACAATGATGAATGTGTCATGATAAACAGAATGGTGGAAAGTTGCATGGCAATATATCTCAGAATGGATATGGAAATGCCATAATAGGTAGGTATGGTGGCTGTTTTGAGGAAGATATAAGGAGGTTTATGTGTGAAAGAGCGTATCATATCACGGGGTTTGGATGCACCAGCGAAGTTTGCACCAACTCTCAATGTGAGAAAGGGTAATGCACGGTACCGAAGAGGCTAGCAATGATGGAAGGGTGAGAGTGCGTATAATCCATGGACTCAACATTAGTCATAAAGAACTCACATACTTATTGCAAAAATCTACAAGTCATCAAAAACCAAGCACTACGCGCATGCTCCTAGGGGGATAGATTGGTAGGAAAAGACCATCGCTCGTCCCCGACCGCCACTCATAAGGAGGACAATCAAAGAACACCTCATTTTTCAAATTTGTTACATAACGTTTACCATACGTGCATGCTACGGGACTTGCAAACTTCAACACAAGCATTTCTCAAATTCACAACTACTCAACTAGCACTACTTTGATATTATTACCTCCATATCTCAAAACAATCATCAAGCATCAAACTTCTCATAGTATTCAAAACACTCATAAGAATATTTTTACAAATATTGAATACCTAGCATATTATGATTATTTAAGAAAATTACCATGATATTTAAGACTCTCAAAATAATCTAAGTGAAGCATGAGAGATCAATAGTTTCTATAAAACAAATCCACCACCGTGCTCTAAAAGATATAAGTGAAGTACTAGAGCAAAACTATATAACTCAAAAGATATAAGTGAAGCACATAGAGTATTCTAACAAATTCCAAATCATGTATGGCTCTCTCAAAAGGTGTGTACAGCAAGGATGATTGTGGTAAACTAAAAATCGAAGACTCAAATCATACAAGACGCTCCAAGCAAAACACATATCATGTGGTGAATAAATATATAGCTCCAAGTAAAGTTACCAATGGATGTAGACGAAAGAGGGGATGCCTTCCTGGGCATCCCCAAGCTTTGGCTTTTAGGTGTCCTTAGATTATCTTGGGGGTGCCATGGGCATCCCCAAGCTTAGGCTCTTGCCACTCCTTGTTCCATAATCCATCAAATATTTACCCAAAACTTGAAAACTTCACAACACAAAACTTAAAGTAGAAAATCTCGTGAGCTCCGCTAGCGAAAGAAAACAAAAGAACACTTCAAGGTACTGTAATGAAATCATTATTTATTTATATTGGTGTTAAACCTACTTTATTCCAACTTCTATATGGTTTATAAACTATTTTACTAGCCATAGATTCATCAAAATAAGCAAACAACACACGAAAAATAGAATCTGTCCAAAACAGAACAGTCTATAGTAATCTGTAACTAGCGCAAGATCTAGAACCCCAAAAATTCTAAAATAAATTTCTGGACGTGATGAATTTATCTATTAATCATCTGAAAAAAGAATTAACTAAATATTACTTTCCAAATAAAAATGGCATCAATTCTCGCGAGCGCTAAAGTTTCTGTTTTTTACAGCAAGATAACAAGACTTTCCCCAAGTCTTCCCAACGGTTCTACTTGGCACAAACACTAATTAAACACAACCAAAACAGAGGCTAGGTAAATTATTTATTACTAAACATGAGCAAAAAGCAAGGAATAAAAATGAAATTGGGTTGCCTCCAAACAAGCGCCATCGTTTAATGCCCCTTGCTAGGCATAAAAAGCAAGGATAGATCTAGGTATTGCCATCTTTGGTAGCCAATCCATAAGTGGCTCTCATAATAGATTCATAAGGTAATTTAATTTTATTTCTAGTAAAGTGTTCCATGCATTTCCTTAACGGAAATTGGAATCTAATATTTCCTTCCTTCATATCAATAATTGCACCAATCGTTCTAAGGAAAGGTCTACCAAGGATAATAGGACATGAAGGATTGCAATCTATGTCAAGAACAATAAAATCTACGGGAACATAATTCCTATTTGCGACAATAAGAACATCACTGATTCTTCCCATTGGTTTCTTAATAGTGGAATACTGCCCCAAAGTTTCTACCGGAGAGTCAAGACGAAAACGTGTGCCGACCCCTATGCATAAGTTCACGAGGTCATGGAACTCGCAAGTTGATCACAAAAACATACATCAAGTGGATCACGTGATATCCCATTGTCACCACAAATAAGCACATGCAAGACATACATCAAGTATTCTCAAATCCTTAAGGACTCAATCCGATAAGATAACTTCAAAGGGAAAACTCAATTCATCACAAGAGAGTAGAGGGGGAGAAACATCATAAGATCCAACTATAATAGCAAAGGTCGCGATACATCAAGATCGTGCCAACACGAGAACACGAGAGAGAGATCAAACACATAGCTACTGGTACATACCCTCGGCCCCGAGGGTGAATCCCTCCTTGTCATGAAGAGCGCCGTGATGATGAAGATGGCCACCGGAGGAGGGGTTTCCCCCCCCCCCCCGTCCGACAGGGTGCCAGAACGGGTCTAGATTGGTTTTTGGTGGCTACGGAGGCTTCTGGCGGCGGAACTCCCGGTATATTCTCGTCTCTGATGTTTTTAGGGTATATGGACATATATAGGTGAAAGAAGTCGGTCAGGGGAGCCACGAGGGGCCCACGAGGGTGGGGGGGGGGGCGCCCAGGGGCAGGCGCGCCTCCCTGCCTCGTGGCCACCTCAAAGCTTCCCTAACGTAAACTCCAAGTCTCCTGGATTGCTTCCGTTCCAAAAATAACTTTCCCGAAGGTTTCATTCCATTTGGACTCCGTTTGATATTCCTTTTCTTCGAAACATTCAAATAGGCAAGAAAACAACAATTTGGGCTGGGCCTCCGGTTAATAGGTTAGTCCCCAAAATTATATAGAAGTGTATAATAAAGCCCATAAACATCCAAAATAGATAATATAATAGCATGGAACAATAAAAAATTATAGATATGTTGGAGACGTATCAGCGTGGCTCTACGTACGGGCCCGTACGACCCATCTTCACCAACAAGCACTCAAGACCCTCGCGAGGGGCCAAGCCTCGCGAGGCGGACGACACAAGGCCTCCTGGGGAGTGGCCTCACCAGGCTGGCTCGCGAGGGGCAAAGAGTTCAAGGCAAGGCAAACCTCGCGAGGTTCAAGTGACGTGAGCCATGACGACCAAGGCCAGGCGGGCGCTAACGCGCACAGTGTCCTGGTTTCCTCTTTGGTGCTAAGGGAGCAAGCGCGGGCACGGAGTACTGAGGCGTCAAGCAAAGGTTTCCATATCGGTGCAACGAGACCAAGACTAGCAGGACAGCAAGACGGAGGTCACCATGGAGCCCAAGGCGGCGTCACCACCAGAGCCTTTTGCAGGCGAAGACTGCTTTTGTCAGGATAAGCTGTGCTAGTTGTCCCCTTTCAAATTGGCCGTTGTTGGCTCCCTTCCCGCTCAATATTTGGGGAGAGGACCAGGGCCTCTATAAATAGGACTAGCCACCACCATAGCTGGGGGACAGATCGAAGAGAGAGACCCGGACAACCACAAGTTCACCAAGCACAAGAACACCTCTCCTCGGGAGGCTGTTCTTCCCTTTGTATTGTTCATCCCTAGCCCAAGAGGCAATCCACCATCACCATACCGGAGTAGGGTATTACACCACAACGGTGGCCCGAACCAGTATAAATCTTGTGTCCTCTATGTTGCGAGTTCGTTGAGCTAGCCCATGAGATCTTAGCGAAGCTTGGACGTGGATCGGTAGGGGGAGATCTTCGCGCACACCCCAGTGTTCGAACCTTGAGGGTTTTGCCGGAACCCGAGATCCGACATTTGGCGCGCCAGGTAGGGGTGCGCTGGAGCCTCTCTCCCGTCAGTCTATTCACCGACGCTCCGTGGTTCCGATGTCCGGCGACTCAAGGACCAATGCTGACCGCTGGGAAGCCTGGCCAGCCCGGGCGGCGCCGCCTGCCCAGGAAGACCTCAACCCCATGCTCCAAGCGGCACGAGCACCACCTGACGTTGCGGGGCGCGGGCGACGTGGCCAGGCGCCGTCCACCCTCACCCCACGATAGGCACGAGCTGCTGCAAGGGCCGCAAGCCACGCCGTGACGACGGCGCCGCACACCCGGTGGGAGCAGGCAAACATGCGAGCTGCACTCACGGTGGTGCGGGAGTTGCTACGGTGCCGGCTGATGGAGAGCTGCCGGGATGCACTGCTGGAGCGCGTCGCCGAGCTCTTGGACGCCGCGGCTTCAGGAGCGCCACCCTTCTGTTCCCTGCTCACGCCACAAGCTGCGGACGGATCGCATGGCGGACCACGCCACGCCCGCGTGCCTATAGGCGCACCACCAGGCTTCATCGACACCGGCGCAGCCAACGGAGCTGCACGCCCACTCGCGCCTACACCACCTCCGCTGGGCGCGGGCACGAGCGCTGCCACCCACGATACGGGTGGGATGCAACCCTACCATCCTCGAGGCGGCACGCTAGGTGGGGCGATGTGGAGTGTGGGGCACTACGGCAAGGTCTTCGAGGCAGCGGCCTCGGAGGCCTACGTGCCCCACATGGTGGACCAGGAGTACATGCTGGAAGACGACCCTGGCTCATTCCTCGAGCCGGGCTGGGAGGAGGAGTCGCTAGAAGCCGGCGCCTTTCAGGACCCCTCCAGAAGCCTCACCAACCGCGCCGGCGACAACAGCTACAGGGTACCACTAATTCCTCAGGAGCAGGCTTACACTAACCATGGTGCGCAGGTGAATCAGGTCGCAACAGCAGATGGTGGCCACAGCTCGTCGGCCTCCCTCCCACCAGGGGGGCACGCTGGGGGCTACAGGAAGGAAGCCGGGACGAAGGCCCTCCACAGCGCCGCGCAGAACAAGGCGTCCCCCGGAGGTAGGCCCTCTACCGGGAAGGTGCTCCAGAGCCTATCCCTAGCAGAGGACCCGTGGTCGCCGAGGGCGCCGCTGGCATCCCCTCTGCCATCGTTGGCGCCGTCCTGGTCCCCGGTTGTCCCAACGGTGGTAGGGGGTGGCACAAGGCGGGGCCCTCGTCTGGCGATATGAAGTAAGGCTCATGCCTGTGAAGGTCTTCGCCCCTGACACTCTCACGTAATAACGAGTGGGGTTGTACACACCCTGGAGTCTCAGGAGTGCCGCCCTTGGGCCTCGGGGGCTCCCTCCCACATCCTAGTGGCAGAACTTAGCTCCGCGCTGGTGAGAAGACATGAAAACTAGACTAGGAACCAGACGCGGCCATTTGCTTTCGATCTCTTTTCCCTGCCTTCTGGATTTGGATTTAAGTTGAAGTTGAATTTTCATTAACACGCGCGGGGGGTGCCTTTTCTCGCTCGAGCGATTTCTTGCTATCTGGTTCTTGCCTTATTTCGGAGTTCGCGCCTGTTGCTTCCCCCTCGTGGACCCCACGCGAGCGGGGCTGGGCATGACGCACACGTGCCACGCGCATGTCGCGCCATAGCTAGAGCTTCCTTATCACGTGCCCCCCTCGGGTGTGTCGACGAATTCCTCAGGAGCTTCCCAGAAATTCGCAATCTCATGTGCCGGTTTTGGGCTCGTTCAGGCTAAGGTAAACCGCAACAGCAACCTCGCCCGAGGATACGTGAGTTCACGAAGACGCATATCCAACTCGACCTGAAAGGATAGAAGAAGTAGTATATTTACATGCTTTCCCTCCAAAAATGCTCTTACAACCTCAAGGGCTGCGCCCCGAGCTTCTATGTGCAGGACAAACAGCTGGGAAACACGGGACCAGTCAGACATGTCGCTCGCCGCGTCCCCCGGATCGCCCTCAGACGTGTCGCTGGCATCACCATCACCTTCACCAGCGCCGCCATCACCATCGTCGACCACATCGCCTACATCCGCCGCGACCACCACCCCATCGTCATCGGAAGTAAAGGCCCTGACCAGTGCGTCCACATTGTCTTCCACCCATCACGACAGGTCGCCTCGGATGGCCTCGGGTACAGGGGCGATGGCGGCATCAAAATCAAAGTTGGGGTCGACGTTCTGGAGATGGTTGAAGACACGGGAGAATGCACGCCCGAGCAGGCCGCAGCTCCTCTCTTCAACAAGTTGGCGGGCCCTCTCGGAACGGTTCTCCAGGCGCGTCACCACGTCGGTGAAGAAGCGGAGGTGGCTGGCATAGTCGTTCGCGTGGGGATGAGGAGCATTCTCATCACAGATGTGACCCAGGGCGATGTTGGCCCTGTTCCTGAGGTCCTGGAGCATGGGGGCGTGCACGCGCTCCAGCGTCCGCCGCTGAAGCACTTCCTCCCTGTTCTACCGCGCGACGGACTCAACATCAGCGACCCATTGCTGAAGAGGGAGCAGATCGGCGCAGGCGGAGGCCAGTTCGTCCTGCACCGAAACCAGGGCGGCTGCGGTGGCCTCCTCGCGTCGCTCCACCTGGACTTGAGGGCAGCAGTCCTACCAGCGGCCTCAGCTTCCACGAGCTTTAACTTCAAGTCAAGCTCACCCTCAAGACCCGTGCGAGCTACGGCCACCCGGCGATCGACCTCCTCATGGGCCCTGGCCTCGTGCGCACCGACGGCGTCCTCCGCCTGGGCAACTTGATGCTCCCTCATCTCTAGTCGTTCGAGCTCAAGGCTATGCTCCACGGCTTCCAGTGCCAGCGCCTCCTTGCGCTTCCGGATCTCTTCCTCTTCAGCGGGCGTCCCCTCAACGACGCCAGGGCGACTCCGCGCGCCTCCACTTGCTGATCCAAGACGGCGCTCCAGGCTTGGAGCTCCCATGCGCGCTTCTCCGTGACCTCGCGACGGCGGTCAGCTTCCAGAGCTTGGGAGCAGGCCTCACAGGAGGCTGCGAGGGAAGCCTCAGCATTCGCATTATCGAGCTCACGCTGGTGGCGCCCGAGGTTGATAGCCACCTTCAGCTTATCCCGCTCTTCCACCAGCCGAAGACCCCCGGCTATGAGGCGCGCGTCCACATCCACGAGCTCTTCACCAAGCCGGTTCACCCCGCCCATTGCCTCCTGAAAGGGCTCGTGGTGGACGACGCTCCTTTCTTGCACCGACTCGAGCATGCTGCTGACTCCGTCCTCCGCCGTGGGGACCGTGAATGGGGCCCAAAGCGCCTCGCCCCCTTTCAGCGGGGGGCTGGGGGCTGGCGCCCGCCCAGTTGCGGGCTAGGCCTCGCGAGGAGCCCGAACGAGTGGAGGCCCGCTGCTTGAAGAGGAACCCAAGACCGAAGCCATCCAGCTGCCGTCCACGACCAAGGGAGGAACCCTTGGCACGCTTGCTGTACTCCAAGAAAGGCCGTGAAGGAGAGACGACTAAGGCACAAGCTCAAGACGCCTTGTCGACGGGCTGGCTTCCCCAGTCGACTCCATGCCATGAGCAGCGCGCGGGTTTGCAGTGCTCGAGTCCATCAGGAGAAACAAGGCGAGAGGAGGTTGCTTCTTAGGAGATTCTGCGGCCTTGGCCGAAGGGACCCTGAAGAGTCATCGTCAGGAAGGGAAGCATCACGGGGAGAATCACCAAGATAAGGTACTTACTCGTCAACAGCTTGGGGATCCCCTCCTCTTGCGGAGCTCTTCGAAATCCACACAAAGCCGGCCGAAGTGCTGGACATGGCGACCGACACAAGGTGCAGCTGGAGAAGCGCTCGAAGGGGCAGCCTCAGGAGCGCCAAGCTGAGGGGAGCAATCAGGCACTGCCTCGCAGCGACCTGCCGAGGCCTCAGGAGCCTCAGCCTCGGGAGACGTGGGCTGCGTCGCCCCCTCAACCTCCGCCCCAGGGCAAGAGTCGCGAGTTCTCGAGGACGACGCCTCGGAAGCCCTGGGCGGCATCAGCATCTCGGAAACTTCACCATCGGCCCCCAGCGGTGCTCGCCCCCCTGCATCCACACTTGGGGCGAGCTCGACACCAGCGGCAGGGAGAGGAACCACGACGATGGGGTTCTCACGGGACCCCTCGAGGCCGACTGGATGCAGCCCCCACTCATCGAAGGAAGGCATCTGCCCAGCGAATGTCGCCTTGTCCAAGCAGTGGTACAAAAGGAAGCTCTTCCTTGGCATGTCATCTGGCAACGGGGCACCCGTCAGGACCTTGAGCAGCGTTCGCCACGTGCTCGAGGGGGAGCCTTGACTCCTGAAGTCTCATGTGGTCTTTGCTGCTGAGCAAGGCCCACATCGGTCGAGAGTGGCGCTGAAGCGGAGTGATTCGGCGTCGACAAACTCCTTCACCACCATAGGCGCAGTCATATCAAGGTCCTTGAGGCACTTCAGCCTGAGCCAGGTAGGGGGAAGGCGTGAATCGGTGAGCCTTTGGTGGAACCAACCGGAGTTGGGAATAGCGGGCGCTGACGGAGAAGAGAGCAGGGGACCGAGCACTCCGACATCAACAAATACCCACCATGCCCGAAACCCGCTCGTGGACGGTGGGAGCTCGAAGTCAATCCCCGCGCCGGCCGTCGCTGCCACGGCCTGAAAGCTCAGGCATCCTGAGCTCTGTCGGTGATCAATCAGATGCAGCAAGAAGAAGTGGCGGAGAAGGGCCACTGAAGGAGCAATGCCTACCATGGCCTTGCAAACAAAGGCGAAGACGACGAGAAGGGTCACAGATTGGGGATCAAGGTGCAACATGTGGATCTGATAATGCGCAAGCACAACATTGAAGATGGCGGAGAAATGAGGAACCAAGCCAGCCCAAAGGGCGTCGATGAAGAATGGGACCTCGGTGGCTGTCCGGTCGACGCGAGCATGAGATGCAGGCCAGGCCACCATCCTTCCCCACTCATTGAAGCTTGAGGCGAGCATAGGATGCACCTTGTCCATGGCTTCTTGGTTGAACACCAGCGACCTGCCAACGGCAGGCTCAGCGGTCGGGCGCAGCTCGGCGGAGGACTGGGGACTCTTCCCTTTCTCCAACTGGTCTGGTGCCATGGCGATGGGGGGATTGAGCTCAGATCGGATCGGGGGGAGAGGCTGAGCTACGAGGAGGCGGAAGAATTGGAGAGTGTGCGGCAACAACGGGAAGGAAACCGTGTAGACCGTGGTGGCTGCCTAGCCAGGTAGGTATCAAGGCAGCGTGGGGAAGTGGAGACGCCCACGTCCAATCAACCGCCACATGTCGGCCAAGGACGCAGGGTATTGGGGCCCGTGGCGCTCCACACTTGCCCCTTGGCTTCGCCTCAAAGCCAAGCCCGAGCGCGCCTTGGGCCCCGGGGCTACTGTCGGCGTTCTGGGAACGGGGGTCCCTAGACTTGCCTGCCTACAGCCCAGGGCATGGCTCTGCATACGGGCTCGTACGGCCCATCTTCACCAACAAGCACTCAAGACCCTCGCGAGGGGCCAAGCCTCGTGAGGCGGATGACGCAAGACCTCCTCGGGAGCGGCCTCACCAGGCTAGCTCACGAGGGGCGGAGAGTTCAAGGCAAGGCAAACCTCGCGAGGTTCCAGTGACGTGAGGCATGACGACCAAGGCCAGGCGGGCGCCAGCGCCCACAATGTCCTTGTTTCCTCTTTGGTGCTAAGGGAGCAAGCGATGGCGCGGAGTACCGAGGCGTCAAGCAAAGGTTTTCATATCGGTGCAACTAGACCAAGACCAGCAGGACGGCAAGACGGAGGTCACCATGGAGCCCAAGCTTTGGGCTTCAAGTATTCTGCATGTGCAAAACTGGCTTGCACCCGTTGTATGTTAACATAGAGCTTATCACACCCAATGATCACGTGGTGTCTCGGCACGACGAACTGTCGCAATGGTGCATACTCAGGGAGAACATTTATACCTTGAAATTTAGTGAGAGATCATCTTATAGTGCTACCATCAAACTAAGCAAAAAAAGATGCATAAAGGATAAACATCACATGCAATCAATATAAGTGATATGATATGGCCATCATCATCTTATGCCTTTGATCTCCATCTCCAAAGCACCATCATGATCACCATCGTCACTGGCTTGACACCTTGATCTCCATGGAAGCATCGTTGTCATCTCGCCAACTATTGCTTCTACGACTATCGCTATCGCTTAGTGATAAAGTAAAGCAATTACATGGCGATTGCATTTCATACAATAAAGCGATAACCATATGGCTCCTGCCAGTTGCCGATAACTGTGTTACAAAACATGATCATCTCATAAAATAAAATTTAGCATCATGTCTTGACCATATCACATCACAACATGCCCTGCAAAAACAAGTTAGACGTCCTCTACTTTGTTGTTGCAAGTTTTACGTGGCTGCTATGGGCTGAGCAAGAACTATTCTTACCTACGCATCAAAAACCACGACGCGGTATAGTGACTTCTTTTTGATCTTCAGAAAGAACCCCCTTCATTCAATCTGATTCAAGTAAAGTTGGAGAAACTGCCACCCACCATCCATCTGTGTGCGAAGCACGTCGGTAGAACCAGTCTTGCGTAAGCGTACGCGTAATGTCAGTCTGGGCCACTTCATCCAACAATACCGCCGAATTAAGAATCAACTAGTGATGGCAAGCAATATGTATATACCCACGCCCACAACTCCTTTGTGTTCTACTCGTGCATATACCATCTACGCATTAACCTGGCTCTGATACCATTGTTGGGTTATGCAGTAATTTCAAAAAAATTCCTACGCACACGCAAGATCATGGTGACGCATAGCAACAAGAGGGGAGAGTGTTGTCCACATACCCTCGTAGCCGTAAGTGGAAGCGTTATGGCAACGTGGTTGATGTAGTCGTACGTCTTCCCGATCGACCGATCCTAGTACCGAAAGTACGGCACCTCCGTGATCTGCACACGTTCGGCTCGGCGACGTCCCACGAACTCACGATCCAGCAGAGTGTCGAGGGAGAGCTTTGTCAGCACGATGGCGTGATGATGGTGATGATGATGCTACCGGAACAGGGCTTCGCCTAAGCACTGCAATGATATGACCGAGGTGGATTATAGTGGAGGAGGGCACCACACACGGCTAAGAGATCAATGATCAACTTGTGTGTTCATGGGGTGCCCCTCCCCCGTATATAAAGGAGTGGAGGAGGGGAGAGGTCGGGCCTCTCTATGGCGCACCCTAGGGGAGTCCTACTCCCACCGGGAGTAGGATTCTCCCCTTCCCTAGTTGGAGTAGGAGAGGAAGGGAAGGAGGAGTAGGAGAGAAGGAAAGGGGGGGGCGCCCCCCCAAACCTATTCCAATTCGGCCTCCTGCCCAAGGGAGGCGCACCAGCCCCTTGTGGGCTGGTGTGCTTCCTTCTTATGGCCCATAAGGCCCATAACTTCTCCCGGGGGTTCCGGTAACCTCCTGGTACTCCAGAAAAATGCCCGAACCACTCGGAACCATTCCGATGTCCAAACATAGGCTTCCAATATATCGAGATTTATGTATCTACCATTTTGATACTCCTCGTCATGCCCGTGATCACATTTGGGACTCAAACAACCTTCGCTTCATCAAAACACATAAACTCATAATACCGTCACCGAACTTTAAGCGTGCGGACCCTATGGGTTCAAGAACTATGTAGACATGACCGAGACTCACTTCCGGTCAATAAACAATAGCGGAACCTGGATGCTCATATTGGTTCCTACATATTCTACGAAGATCTCTATCGGTCAAACTGCATAACGATATACGTTGTTCCCTTTGTCATCGGTATGTTACTTGCCCGAGATTCGATCGTCAGAATCTCAATACCTAGTTCAATCTCATTACTGGCAAGTCTCTTTACTCATTCCGTAATGCATCATCCCGCACCTAACTCATTAGTCACAATGCTTGCAAGGCTTATAGTGATGTGTATTACCGAGAGGGCCCAGAGATACCTCTCCGATACTCGGAGTGACAAATCCTAATCTCGATCTATGCCAACTCAACAAACACCATTGGAGACACCTGTAGAGCACCTTTATAATCATCCAGTTACGTTGTGACGTTTGGTAGCACAAAAAGTGTTCCTCCGGTATTCGGGAGTTGCATGATCTCATAGTCATAGGAACATGTATAAGTTATGGAGAAAGCAATAGCAACAAACTAAACGATCATCGTGCTAAGCTAACGGATGGGTCAAGTCAATCACATCATTCTCTAATAATGTGATCCCACTAATCAAATGACAACTCATGTCTATGGTTAGGCAACATAACCATCATTGATTCAACGAGCTAGTCAAGTAGAGGCAAACTAGTGACACTCTGTTTGTCTATGTATTCATACATGTACTAAGTTTCTGGTTAATACAATTCTAGCATGAATAATAAACATTTATCATGATATAAGGAAATAAATAATAACTTTATTATTGCCTACTTTCCTATGCTAGTTGATTCTTGTTCCCATAAATTATTTGCTCACAAAATCCATAGGCATAGGAAGTGTGTTAGTCTTAAATGATCTAGTCATATGCTTCATGATGCTCTCTTTGTGTTTCAATCTTATCTCTTATGTGAGCATCATTGAAATCATCATGCCTAGCTAAAAAGGCATTAAAGAAAAGCACTTGTTGGGAGACAACCCAATATTTACCCCTACTATTTTTTGTGTGTTCACATTATTATGCTACTTTAGTAATCATGTTTTATAGCTTTTGTTCCAATAAAGTGCCAAGTAAGACCTTTGGGATGGTCTATGGTGATAGTTGATTTGAGCTTGCTGAAAAACAGAAACTTTTAAGCCTAGTAAAATAATTTTCAAAAATCACATAAGCGTGCTTTTGATCTAAATTTCTTACACAAGATTTATATACAAATTACCTAGGTTGTCCTAATATTTCAGAATTTTTTGAGTTACAGAAGTATGGAAAGTTTCCAGATTACTATAGAATGTTCTGTTTTTGATATATTTTGTTTTCTATGTGTTGTTTGTTTATTTTGATGATTCTATGAGTAGTATATGAAGGAAATATGCCCTAGAGGCCATAATAAAGTTGTTGTTTTATATTTCCTTATATCATGATAAATTTTTATTATTCATGCTAGAATTGTATTAACCGGAAACTTGATACATGTGTGGATACATAGACAAAACACCATGTCCCTAGTGAGCCTCTACTAGACTAGCTCGTTAATCGAAGATGGTCAAGTTTCCTAACCATAGATATGTGTTGTCGTTTGATGAACGGAATCACATCATTAGGAGAATGATGTGATGGACAAGACCCATCCGTTAGCTTAGCATATTGATCATTCAGTTTTATTGCTATTGCTTTCTTCATGTCATATACATATTTCTTTGACTATGAGATTATGCAACTCCCGAATACCGGAGGAATACCTTGTGTGCTATCAAACGTCACAAGGTAACTGGGTGATTGTAAGGATGCTCTATTGGTATCTCCGAAGGTGTTTGTTGGGTTGGCATAGATCGAGATTAGGATTTGTCACTCCGAGTATCGGAGAGGTATCTCTGGGCCCTCTCGATAATGCACATCATAAGAAGCCTTGGCAGCAATGTGACTAATGAGTTAGTTGCGGGATTATTTATTACGAAACAAGTAAAGAGACTTGCCAGTAACAAGATTGAACTAGGTATGAAGATACCGATGATCGAATCTCGGGCAAGTAACATACCGATGACAAAGGGAATAACGTATGTTGTCATGACGGTACGACCGATAAAGATATTCGTAGAATATGTGGGGACCAATATGAATATCCAGGTTCCAGTATTGGTTATTTATCGGAGAGGTGTCTCGGTCATGTCTACATAGTTCTCGAACCCGTAGGGTCCGCACACTTAACGTTCAATGACGATTTTGTATTATATGAGTTATGTGATTTGGTGACAAAATGTTGTTCGGAGTCCTGGATGAGATCACGAACACCACGAGGAGTCTCGAAATGGTCGAGAGGTAAAGATTCATATATAGGACGATGATATTCGGACACCGGAAGTGTTTCGGGGTGTACCGGGTACATATCGGAGTACCGGGGGGGAGGGGGGTTACCGGACCCCCCCGGGGGATTAATGGGCCTTATGGGCCATAGGAGGGGAGCACACCAGCCCATAATGGGTGGCTCTCCCCCTAAGGAAGGAGGCCAAATAGGAGAAGGAGGAGGGGGTTTGCCCCCCTTTCCTTCCTCCCCCCTCTCTTCCCTTCCCCCCTTCCGGTAATAAGGAAAGGGGGGCCGAATTGGACTAGGGGCCCAAGTAGGATTCCTCCTACTTGGGTGCCCCATGGCTGATCCCCTCCCCCTCCCACCTATATATACACGGGGAGGGGGAGCCTAGAACACACACCAACAATTGTTAGCCATGTGCTGCGCCCCTCCACAGTTTACGCCTCGGGTCATATCTTCGTAGTGCTTAGGCGAAGCCCTGCGCGGATCACTTCACCATCACTGTCACCATGCCGCCGTGCTGACGGAAATCTTCCTTGACACTTTGCTGGATCAAGAATTCGAGGGACGTCATCGAGCTGAACATGTGCAGAACTCGGAGGTATCGTACGTTCGGTGCTTGATCGGTCGGAACGAGAAGAAGTTCGACTACATCAACCGCGTTGTCAAACGCTTCCGCTTTCGGTCTACGAGGGTACGTGGACACATTCTACGCTTCTCGTTGCTATGCATCTCCTAGATAGATCTTGCGTGAGCGTAGGAATTTTTTTTGAAATTGCATGCTATGTTTCCCAACAGAGGCATCCGAGCCAGGTCTATGCGTAGATGATATGCACGAGAAGAACACAAAGAGTTGTGGGAGGTGATCGTCATAATGCTTACCACCAACGTCTTATTTTGATTCGGCGGTATTGTTGGATGAAGCAGCCCGGACCAACCTTACATGACCACGTTTGTCAGACCGGTTCCACCGACAGACATGTAACTAGTTTTGCATAAAGGTGGCCGGCGGGTGTCTGTTTGTCCAACTTTAGTTGAATCGAATTTGATTGTGGCCAGTCCTTGTTGAAGGTTAAAATAGAAAACTTGATAAATCACCTTTTGTGATTTTGATGCGTAGGTAAGAATGGTTCTTGCTAGAAGCCCGTAGCAGCCACGTAAAACTTGCAACAACAAAGTAGGGGACATCTAACTTGTTTTTGCAGGGCATGTTGTGATGTGATATGGTCAAGACGTGATGTGATATACATTATTGTATGAGATGATCATGTTTTGTAAAAGTTACTGGCAACCGGCAAGAGCCTTATGGTTGTCTCTTTATTGTATAAATGCAAACGCCATGTAATTGCTTTACTTTGTCACTATGCATTAGCGATAGTTGTAGAAGCAATAGTTGCGAGACGACCATGACGCTACGATGGAGATCAAGGTGTTAAGCCAGTGACGATGGAGATCATGACGGTGCTTTGAAGATGGAGATCAAAAGCATAAGATGATGATGGCCATATCCTGTCACACATTTTGATTGCATGTGATGTTTATCTTTTTGCATCTTATTTTGCTTAGTACTGCGCTAGCATTATAAGATGATCCCTTAACTAAGATTTCAAGGTATAAGTGTTCTCCCTGAGTATGCACCGTTGCGACAGTTCATCGTGCTGAGACACCACGTGATGATCGGGTGTGATAGGCTCTACGTTCACATACAACGGGCGCAAGACAATTTTGCACATGCGGACTACTCGGGTTAAACTTGACGAGCTTAGCATGTACAGACATGGCCTCGGAACACTGGAGACCGAAAGGTCGAATGTGAATCATATAGTGGATATGATCAACATAGAGATGTTCACCATTGAAGACTACTCCATCTCACATGATGATCGGACATGGTTTAGTTTATTTGGATCACGTAATCATTTAGGTGACTCGAGGGATGTCTATCTAAGTGGGAGTTCTTAAGTAATATGATTAATTGAACTTAATTTATCATGAACTTAGTCCTGATAGCTTTTGTAGATCAATGGCTCGTGCTACTGTTCCCTTAAATTTTAATGCGTTCCTAGAGAAAGCTAAGTTGAAACATGATGGTAGAAACTACACGGACTGGGTCCGTTACTTGAGGATTATCCTCATTGCTGCATAGAAGAATTATGTCCTTGATGCACCGCTAGGTGAAAGGCGTGCTACAGGAGCAGACGCTGATGTTATGAATGTCTGGCAAGCTCGATCTGATGACTACTCGATAGTTTAGTGTGCCATGCTTTACGGCTTAGAATCGGTACTTCAAAGGCATTTTGAACGTCATGGACCATATGAGATATTTCAGGAGTTGAAGTTAATATTTCAAGCAAATGCCCAAGTTGAGAGATATGGAGTCTCCAACAAGTTCTATAGCTGCAAGATGGAGGAGAATAGTTTTGTCAGTGAACACATACTCAAAATGTATGGGTATCATAATCACTTGACTCAGCTGGGAGTTAATCTTCTAGATGATAGTGTGATTGACAGAGTTCTTCAATCACTGCCACAAAGCTACAAAGGCTTCATGATGAACTATAATATGCAAGGAATGGATAAGACAATTCCCGAGCTCTTCGCTATGCTCAAAGCTGTGGAGGTAGAAATCAAGAAGGAGCATCAAGTGTTGATGTTTAACAAGACCACTAGTTTCAAGAAAAAGGGCAAGGGAAAGAAGGGTAACTTCAAGAAGAATGGCAAGCAAGTTGCCACTCCCGGGAAGAAGCCCAAGTCTGGACCCAAGCCTGAAACTGAGTGCTTCTACTGCAAAGGGACTGGTCACTAGAAGCGGAACTGCCCCAAGTATTTGGTGGATAAGAAGGATGGTAAAGTGAACAAAGGTATATTTGATATACATGTTATTGATGTGTACCTTACTAATGCTCATAGTAGCGCATGGGTATTTGATACTGGTTCGGCTGCTCATATTTGTAACTCGAAATAGGGGCTATGGATTAAACGAAGATTGGTAAGGCCGAGGTGATGGTGCGTTGGGAATGGTTCCAAGGTCGATGTGATCGCTGTCGGCACGCTTCCTCTACATCTACCTTCGGGATTAGTTTTAGACCTGAATAATTGTTATTTGGTGCCAGCGTTGAGCATGAACATTATATCTGGATCTTGTTTGATGCGAGACGGTTATTCATTTAAATCAGAGAATAATGGTTGTTCTATTTATATGAGTAATATCTTTTATGGTCATGCACCCTTGAAGAGTGGTCTATTTTTGTTGAATCTTGATTGTGGTGATACACATATTCATAATATTGATGCCAAAAGATGCAAAGTTGATAATGATAGTGCAACTTTTTTGTGGCACTGCCGTTTAGGTCATATTGGTGTAAAGCACATGAAGAAACTCCATAAAGATGGGCTTTTGGAATCACTTGATTATGAATCATTTGATGCTTGCGAACCATGCCTCATGAGCAAGATGACTAAAACTCCGTTCTCCGGGACTATGGAGCGAGCTAATGACTGATGTCTACTATGCAACTTTATTCTTATAGACATGTGTTGGGCCTCCAAGCGCAGAGTTTTGTAAGACAGTAGCAATTTTCCCTCAAGTGGATGACCTAAGGTTTATCAATCCGTGGGAGGTGTAGGATGAAGATGGCCTCTCTCAAAAAACCCTGCAACCAAATAATAAAAAGTCTCTTGTGTCCCCAACACACCAAATACAATGGTAATTTGTATAGGTGCACTAGTTCGGCGAAGAGATGGTTATAAAAGTGTAATATTGATGGCAGAAATGTAATTTTATAATCTGAATAAATAAAAACAGCAAGGTAGCAAATAGTAAACGGGCACAAAAACGGTATTGCAATGCTTGAAAGTGAGGCCTAGGGTCCGTACTTTCGCTAGTGTAAGCTCTCAACAGTGCTAATATAATCTGATCATATAACCACCCCTCAACGTGCGATGAAGAATCACTCCAAAATTCCTATCTAGCCGATAAAATAAGAAGAAATCATTTGTAGGGTACGAAACCACCTCGAAGCTATTCTTTCCGATCGAACTATCCAAGAGTTCGTACTAAAATAACACCAAATAATTTCAGATTCATAATACTTAATCAAACACAAAGGACTTCAAAGAGTGCCCCAAGATTTCTACCGAAGAAACAAAGACAAGAACGTGCATCAACCCCTATGCATAGATTGCCCCAATGTCACCTCGGGAATCCGCGAGTTGAGTGCCAAAACATATATCAAGTGGATCAATATGATACCCCATTGTCACCATGAGTATTCATACGCAAGACATATATCAAGTGCTCTCAAATCCATAAAATTACTTAATCCGATAAAACAAAATCTCAAAGGGAAAACTCAATTCACAACAAGATAGAGAGGGGAAAACACCATATGATCCGACTATATTAACAAAGCCCGCGATACATCAAGATCGTGACATCTCAAGAACACGAGAGAGAGAGAGATTAAACACATAACTACTGCTACAAACCCTCAACCCCGAGGGTGGACTACTCCCTCCTCATCATGGTGGCCGCCGGGATGATGAAGATGGCCACAGGAGATGATTCCCCCCTCCGGTAGGGTGCCGGAACAGGGTCTAGATTGGTTTTCGGTGGCTACAGAGCCTTGCGGCGGCGGAACTTCTGATCTAGGTTTACCCTGAGGGTTTTTGGAATATTTGGGAGTTTATAGGGTAAAGAGGGGGTGCAGGAGGCCACCGAGGTGGGCACAACCCACCTGGGCGCACCTGGGGGCCCAGGCTCGCCTAGGTGGGTTGTGCCCTCCTCGGGGCACCCCCAGATGCTTCTATGGCCCACTGGATGTCTTCTGGTCCAGAAAAAATCCACAAAAAGTTTCGTGGTGTGTGGACTCTATTTGATATTGATTTCCTGCGATGTAAAAAACAAGCAAAAATAGCAAGTGTCATTGGGCACTAGGTCAATAGGTTAGTCCCAAAAAATGATATAAAGTTGCTATAAAATGATTGTAAAACATCCAAGAATGATAATAAAACAACATGAATACTTCCTAAATTATAGATACGTTGGAGACGTATCAGCACCCCCAAGCTTAATTCCTACTCGTCCTCGAGTAGGTAAATGATAAAAGAAATAATTTATGAAGTGTGAATGCTAGCAAAGTGCATAATTTTGATCAGTGATACTTTCAATCACTTTTCCTAGCATCATAACAACAAAAAATTTCTCATAAAATTTCTCATGTTAAAGTAGCAACCAATTCACATGTTAAGGTTCAAACAATGAATTCTCTTGAAACCCAACAACCTATGTTCTCAGTCAATTACAATTCAAGTTATTCAACAAAGTCTAAGTAAGAGCTCCACATACTCAACCATCATATAGTCTTCTATGATTGCTAACACTCACCGCATACACATGAGCAAAATGTTTCAACCAGACACATAGAAATATAGGGGCTTATAATTTCGCCTCCCAACGTATTCACCTCAAGGGTGATGTCAACAATAATAACCCATGCTACCCATATCCAACTGGATATATGTGCCTAGATCTTTCCTCACCACATGATGCTTGCCAAAATAGAAAAATAAGAAGGAATAGAGAGAAAAAATTGACTCTTTGCATAAAAGTAAATACTGAAAAGTAAAAGATAGGCCCTTCGCACAGGGAAGAAGAGGTTCCATGAACTTATTTGTTTGTATGCTCAACCACTTAGTGAAAAAGAACGTCACATTATATTGCCCCTTATGATAGCAACCTTTATTATGCAGTCTATCGCTTTTATTCTTTTCCATCACAAGTTCGTACAACGCTCTATTTTCTCTTACACTAAATGATCTAACACTTTTAGAAGCAATTTTTATTGCCTTATTGCACCGATGACAACTTACTTGAAGGATATCATTCAATCCTTAGGTAGGTATGGTGGACTCTTGAAATAAAGATTTGGGTTTAAGGGTTTTTGGATGCACAAGTAGTATCTCTACTTGGTGCTGAAATTTTGGCTAGCAAAGATGGGGGGCAAGCACCACATGTTGAAGGATCTATGACAATATAACTTCTATGTGAATATGAACAAATATAAACCATTACGTTGTATTCCTTGTCCAACATTAACAATTTTGGCATATAATATTTTGATGGGGGCTCACAATCACAACATATTTCCAAG
Organism: Triticum urartu; assembly: GCF_003073215.2. Lineage (NCBI taxonomy): Eukaryota > Viridiplantae > Streptophyta > Magnoliopsida > Poales > Poaceae > Triticum > Triticum urartu. The sequence continues at coordinate 481,569,402 of NC_053028.1, forward strand.
ATAGTGTATTTGCATGTGAAAGTTCTCTTCCTTATACTAATTATTCATGAATTGCTTGTCTGACCAATATTGTCATTGTCAAGCCTCAAAAGATTCACTTTATAAACCCAATGTGAAGCTACCACTAGGCATGATATGATTTCAACTTCATGACATTAAATTTATTCAATAGTTTACTCATAGGATATAAGTTAAGCACAAGAGTAAATGACAATCTACTCCAAAAAGATATAAGTGAAGATCATGCGAGTAGTTAAGTAAATGGGTAGCTAATTGAGGACTCTCTCTTAAAAACTTTCAGATCTAAGAATTTTATTAAAACAGAAAGCAAAACAAAACAAAACAAAATGACATTCCAAGAATAGAACACATCATGTGAAGAAGTAAAAACTTAGGCTCAACCGATACTAACCGATAATTGTTGAAGAAGAAAGGTAGGATGCCTACCGGGGCATCCCCAAGCTGAGATGCTTGAGACCTCTTGAAATATTATCTTGGGGTGCCTTGGGCATCACGAAGCTTGAGCTTTTGCATCTCCTTAATTCCTTTTATATCGCGGTTTTCCTAAATCTCAAAAGCTTCATCCACACAAAACTCAACAAGAACTCGTGAGATAAGTTAGTAGAAACTAATGCAAAAACCTTATCATTCTTGACTGTAGCATATCACTAAAATTATTATTAAACATTGCATACTAAATGCCTCTGCATATTTAATACTCTTATCCTCAAATAGAATCATTAAACAAGCAAACATATGCAAACATAACAGCAATCTGCCAAAACAGTACAATCTGTAAAGAATGCAAGAGTGTCAATACTTCCCTAACTCAAAAAGTTATGAACATTTTACCACACTTTAGAAACTTTATCAAATATTATTTTGCAAAAAGTTTCAACATTTTATTACATTCTGACTTTTCTAGGGAATTTTTGCAACATCGATAAACTTTCCGTTTTGAAACAGCAACATGTAGACTTGCAAAATAAGCATGGTAAAGGCTATCCTTGCCATTTTTATTGAAAATAAAGATGCAAAACATTATTATAAATAACATAAATAAAATACTAATAAAATAAAATTATAACCCAAGTAAAACTCATATCATGTGATGAATGAAAACATAGCTCCAAGTGAGGTTACCGATAATGTTGAACATGAAAGAGGGGATGCCTTCCGGGGCATCCCCAAGCTTAGTTGCTTGGATATTCCTTGAATATTACCTTGGGGTGCCTTGGGCATATCCAAGCTTAGGGTCTTTTCACTCCTTATTCTCCTCATATCGACATCTCACCAAAAACTTGAAAGCTTCAATCACACAAAACTTAACGGAACTTTGTGAGATAGGTTAGTATGATAAAGAGCAAACCATTTCACTTTTGGTACTATCAAAGACAAGATTTATAATTGTTCTCACACAATTCCTACTGTAGAATATCATTTCCACAATTTATATTGAGCAATATAAGCCATAGAAACTAGAAAACAAGCAAACTATGCATTGAAAACAGAATCTGTCAAAAACAGAACAACATGTAGTAATCTGTACTCCAACCATACTTATGCTACTCCAAAAATTCTGAAAAAATAGGAAAACCTGGTAAATCTGTCTATTAATATTTTTCAAAAATAATCAGAATTTTATCACGCTTCTGTTAAGAATGATAATTGTTTTCCTGAGCGCAAAAGTTTCTGTTTTTCAGCAAGATCAAATCAACTATCACCGTAAGCCATCCCAAAGGTCTTGCGTGGCACTTTATTGAAACGAAAGCAATAAAACATGATTAACACAGTAGCCTAATCATGTGAACACACAAAAACAGTAGGTAAAAGTGTTGGGTTGTCTCCCAACAAGCGCTTTTCTTTAATGCCTTTTAGCTAGGCATGATGATTTCAATGATGCTCACATAAAAGAGAAGAATTGAAACACAAAGAGAGCATCATGAAGCACATGGCAAGAAAATTTAAACCTAACATACTTCCTATGCATAGGGATTTTGTGATCAAACAATTTATGGGAACAAGAATCAACTAGCATAGGAAGTCATAACGAGCACAACTTCAAGATTTTCAACACATAGAGATGAAACTTGATATTATTGCAATTCCGACAAGAATAAGTTCCTCCCTCATAATAATTTTCAGTAGCATCATGAAGAAATTCAAAAATATAACCATCACATAAAACATCATTTTCATGACACAAAAGTATAGAAAACTTATTACTGTCCACATAAGCAAATTTCTTCTCATCAATAGTAGTGGGAGCAAACTCAAAAAAATAACTATCATGAGGGTGAAAATTAAAGTCATGATGACAAGTTCCATGGTTATCATTATTATGGAATACATGTCATCACCATAATCATCATAGATAGCAACTTTGTTATCATAGTCAATTGAAGCCTCATACAAATGGTGGATTCATCACTAAATAAAGTCATGACCTCCCAAATCCACTTTCATCATCATAATCATCATAAATAGGAGGCATGCAATCATGATAATAAATTTGCAAATCAAATATTGGGGGACTAAAAATATCATCTTCA